>NW_026552552.1:5000-7500 GCF_027596085.1 Anoplopoma fimbria | reverse complement strand
TCCTAACCTAACCCTAACCCATAACCTAACCCTAACCTTCAGCCAATAACCCTAGAGGACCTAGAGACTCCTAACCCCTAACCCCAACCTAACCCTAACCTAAGTCATTAGTGGGACCCTAGAACCTGACCCTAACCCTAACCAACCCTAACCCTCTAGGACCTTCAAAAAACACTTAGGCAAATTTTAGGAAAAAATTAACCAATAAGTCTATGGCAGCTATATCCAGGAAGGACCTAGAGACTCGGGGGTTGTACCATTGGAAAGGCCGTGCCCTACTTACTATAGATGTACGTTAGAAAAAAGTTTGTAGGATCTTCAGAAAAAATGTTATTCAAAAAGGCGTCTTGATCCTTTTTCATTTTTTGCCCGTTTCACCCCCTTCCCGAAGTCCTACAGACTCGGGGTCGGTACCATAACCCTTGGCCTAACCGGAGACCGTTTCCAAGGCTCTACCACATTCGGAAGAGGGTGTATTTTCAAAAAGGATCAAGAATCTGTGGTTTTAACCTAACCCTCCCTAACCCTATCCCCTAACCCTAACCCTAACCCTAACCCTAACCCTAACCCTAACCCTAACAATGGCAGCTACATCAAAGGAAGGACCTAGAGACTCGCGGATGGTACCAATCGATCCGCGGTGGACTCATTAGTGGGAGTAGAGACCACTTACAAGACGGTAGGACCTTCATGAAAAAGGTTATTCACGAAAAACCAATATTTTTTTGGGTTTCGAACCCTTCCCAAGGTCCTAGAGAGTCGGGGTTGGTACCATTCGATCGGACTTGGCCGAATTAGTGGACACGGAGACCACTTCCAAGTCTCTACCACCTTCAGAAAAAAAAGTTATTCAAGAATATGTAATCCTCTCATGTGTAATCGTGGTTTTCATCCCTATTCCTAACCCTAACCCTAACCCTAACCCTAACCCTAACCCTAACCCTAACCCTAACCCTAACCCTAACCCTAACCCTAACCTAACCTAACCCCTAACCTAAACCCTAACCCTAACCCTAACCTAACCCCCTAACCCCCTAACCCAGAACCTAACCCTAACCTAACCCTAACCCTAACCCTAACCCTAACCCTAACCTAACCCTAACCCTAACCCTAACCCTAACCCTAACCCTAACCTAACCCTAACCTAACCCTAACCCTAACCCTAACCCCCTAACCCTAACACTTAGGCAAATTTAGAAAAAACCCTAACTCGGGATCTACCAAACTATATCACAGGAAGGACCTAGAGACTCGGGGGTAGTACCATTGAAAGGCCACTTACTATAGATGTACGTTAGAAAAAAAGTTTGTAGGACCTTCAGAAAAAAAGTTATTCAAAAAAATCGTCTTGATCCTTTCATTTTTTGCCCGTTTCACCCCCTTCCCGAAGTCCTACAGACTCGGGGTCGGTACCATTCGATCGGGCTTGGCCTAATTAGTGGGGCGGAGACCGTTTCCAAGGCTCTACCACATTCAACCCTAAGAACCTAACCCTATTTTCCAAAAAGGATCCTAACCCTCAGAATCTGTGGTTTTCATCCCTAATCCTAACCCCTAACCCTAACCCTAACCCTAACCCTAACGCCTAACCCTAACCTAACCCTAAAACCTAACCTAACCCTAACCTAACCTAACCCCCTAACCCTAACCTAACCTAACCCTAACCCTAACCCTAACCCTAACCCTAACCTAACCCTAACCCTAACCCTAACCCTAACCCTAAACCTAAACCTAACCCTAACCCTAACCTAACCTAACCTAACCCTAACCCTAATCACAGGAAGTAGATCTTCAGAAAAAATGTTATTCAAAAAGGGGTATCCTTTTTCACCATTGGAAAAAAGTGCCCTACTCCTACAGATCGTATGCTCAGAAAAAAAGTTTGTAGGATCTTCAGAAAAAATGTTATTCAAAACCTCTTGATCCTTTTTCATTTTTTGCCTAACCCTAACCCCCTAACCCTAACCCACCCTAACCTTCCATTCAAAGGTTCCAAATTCGATCGGGCTTTGACAAATTAGTGGGAGGCGGATGAACGTTATTTAAGATCATGACACCAAATATTTATGGAATGTACATTCAAAAAATATCAAAATTAAGGTTTTCATCCCTTCCCTAATCCTAACCCTGACATCATATTTGTTCATCTATAGAACCCTAGGACCTGGAGACCTGAAATACATCAACCCTAGATTGGCATATTGTTATTTTTAACCCTCATGTGCTAACCTAACCCTAACCCTAACCCTAACCTAACCCTAACCCTAACCCTAACCCTAACCCTAACCCTAACCCTAACCCTCTACCGAAAAACACTTAGGCAAATTTTCGGAAAAAAATTAACATGGGGAGTCTATGGCAGCTATATCACAGGAAGGACCTAGAGACTCGGGGGTAGTACCATTGGAAAGGCCGTGCCCTACTTACTATAGATGTACGTTAGAAAAAGTTTGTAGGATCTTCAGAAAAAATGTTATTCAAAAAAGGCGTCTTGATCCTT
>NW_026552552.1:0-2500 GCF_027596085.1 Anoplopoma fimbria | reverse complement strand
ACTCCTAACCTGAAATACATCAACAACATAGATTGCATATTGCATTTGTTAATAGCTTACCTGTGGTTAGGGTTAGGGACGCTAACCCTAACCCTAACCCTAACCCTAACCCTCTACCGAAAAAACACTTAGGCAAATTTTCGGAAAAAATTAACATGGGGAGTCTATGGCAGCTATATCACAGGAAGGACCTAGAGACTCGGGGGTAGTACCATTGGAAAGGCCGTGCCCTACTTACTATAGATGTACGTTAGAAAAAAGTTTGTAGGATCTTCAGAAAAAATGTTATTCAAAAAGGCGTCTTGATCCTTTTTCATTTTTTGCCCGTTTCACCCCCTTCCCGAAGTCCTACAGACTCGGGGTCGGTACCATTCGATCGGGCTTGGCCTAATTAGTGGGGGCGGAGACCGTTTCCAAGGCTCTACCACATTCGGAAGAGGGTGTATTTTCAAAAAGGATCAAGAATCTGTGGTTTTCATCCCTTATCCTATCCTAACCCTAACCCTAACCCTAACTCAATAACACCTACAACCCTAAACCCTAACGACCTAACTCCTGATGGTACCAATCGATCCGCAGTGGAGTCACTAGCGGGAGTAGGACCACTTACAAGACGGTAGGACTTCATGAAAAAAGTTATTCACGAAAAACCATATTTTCTTGGGTTTCGAACCATTCCCAAGGTCCTAGAGAGTCGGGGTTGGTACCATTCGATCGGACTTGGCCGAATTAGTGGACACGGAGACCACTTCCAAGTCTCTACCACCTTCAGAAAAAAAGTTATTCAAGAATATGTAATCCTCTCATGTGTAATCGTGGTTTTCATCCCTATTCCTAACCCTAACCCTAACCCTAACCCTAACCCTAACCCTAACCCTAACCCTAACCCTAACCCTAACCCTAACCCCTAACCCTAACCCTAACCCTAACCCTAACCCTAACCCTAACCCTAACCCTAATCCCTAATCCAACCTAACGCCTAGACCATCTAACCCTAACCCTAATTGATCATGACATCACTACGGTAAAACATCACTAAAGGTCTAATTCATGGCTAGACTTTAATATCATAACGAAGCTGACATCATGAGTTGTCATCTTAGAACAAGAATATGGAGTCTGGAATACATCACTTAGATTGCATAGCATCTAATTCAGCTAACGGGCTAGGACGCTAACCCTAACCCTAACCCTAACCCTAACCCTCTACCGAGAAAACACTTAGGCAAATTTTCGGAAAAAAATTAACATGGGGAGTCTATGGCAGCTATATCACAGGAAGGACCTAGAGACTCGGGGTTAGTACCATTGGAAAGGCCGTGCCCTACTTACTATAGATGTACGTTAGAAAAAAGTTTGTAGGATCTTCAGAAAAAATGTTATTCAAAAAGGCGTCTTGATCCTTTTTCATTTTTTGCCCGTTTCACCCCCTTCCCGAAGTCCTACAGACTCGGGGTCGGTACCATTCGATCGGGCTTGGCCTAATTAGTGGGGGCGGAGACCGTTTCCAAGGCTCTACCACATTCGGAAGAGGGTATTTTCAAAGGATCAAGAATCTGTGGTTTTCATCCCTTATCCTAACCCTAACCCTAACCCTAACCCCAACCCTAACCCTAACCCTACCCTAACCCTAACCCCTAACCCCGACCCTGACCCTGAACCCTGACCCTAACCCTAACCCTAACCCTAAACCCTAACCCTAACCCTAACCCCCAACCTAACCCTAACTCCTAACCCTAACCCTAACCCCAACCCAACCAAGTTAACTAACCACCTAAGAAAAACCCTAACCCTAAGAATAACCCTAATCCTCTCCCTTAACCCTAATCGTAACCCTTTCCTAACTCCCCCTAACCCAACCCTAACCCTAACCCTAACCCTAACCCTAACCCTAACCCTAACCCTAACCCTAAACCCTAACCCTAACCCTAACCCTAACCCTAACCCTACCCTGTAGGATCTTTCAGAAAAAATGTTATTCAAAAAGGCGTCTTGATCCTTTTTCATTTTTTGCCCGTTTCACCCCTTCCCGAAGTCCTACAGACTCGGGGTCGGTACCATTCGATCGGGCTTGGCCTAATTAGTGGGGCGGAGACCGTTTCAAGGCTCTACCACATTCGGAAGAGGGTGTATTTTCAAAAGGATCAAGAATCTGTGGTTTTCATCCCTTATCCTATCCTAACCCTAACCCTAACCCTAGCGAGTCAATGGCAGCTACATCAAAGGTAGGACCTAGAGACTCATGGATGGTACCAATCGATCCGCGGTGGAGTCATTAGTGGGAGTAGAGACCACTTACAAGACGGTAGACCTTCATGAAAAAGTTATTCACGAAAACCAATATTTTCTTGGGTTTCGAACCATTCCCAAGGTCCTAGAGAGTCGGGGTTGGTACCATCGATCGGACTTGGCCGAATTAGTGGACACGGAGACCACTTCCAAGTCTCTACCACCTTCAGAAAAAAGTTATTCAAGAATATGTAATCCTCTCATGTAATCG
>NW_026552551.1:0-548 GCF_027596085.1 Anoplopoma fimbria | reverse complement strand
TGCTGCTGCTGTTGCTGCTGCTGCTGCTGCTGCTGCTGCTGCTGCTGCTGTGCTGCTGCTGCTGCTGCTGCTGCTGCTGCTGCTGCTGCTGCGCTGCTGCTGCTGCTGCTGCTGCTGCTGCTGCTTGCTGCTGCTGCTAAGGCTGCTGCTGCTGCTGCTGCTGCTGCTGCTGCTGCTGCTGCTGCTGCTGCTGCTGCTGCTGCTGCTGCTGCTGCTGCTGCTGCTGCTGCTGCTGCTGCTGCTGCTGCTGCTGCTGCTGCTGCTGCTGCTGTTGCTGCTGCTGCTGCTGCTGCTGCTGCTGCTGCTGCTGCTGCTGCTGTGCTGCTGCTGCTGCTGCTGCTGCTGCTGCTGCTGCTGCTGCTGCTGCTGCTGCTGCTGCTGCTGCTGCTGCTGCTGCTGCTGCTGTTGCTGCTGCTGCTGCTGCTGCTGCTGCTGCTGCTGCTGCTGCTGCTGCTGCTGCTGCTGCTGCTGCTGCTGCTGCTGCTGCTGCTGCTGCTGCTGCTGCTGCTGCTGCTGCCTGCTGCTGCTGCTGCTGCTGCTGCTGCTGG
>NW_026552550.1:0-1519 GCF_027596085.1 Anoplopoma fimbria | reverse complement strand
GCAACATCAACACTGATTCATTCATGATGCATTACCTTGTATGTCTTCAGTCTGTTAAGAAGAGAAAAAGTCACAATTCTTCTCAGTCAAGACATGGAAGGTGTGGAGGACTGTAAGCTTTGTATGCTGAGTCTGTCTGGCGTGCTGTTCCAGCAAGTTCTGGCTTGCAGATTGCAAGTTCTGAAGTTGCTGGGCTTCTGCCAACTTCTGTGCTTGGCAGTTGGCAGATGCGGGCTTCTGCCAACTGCCATCCTCTGATTGGAGGACGACCCTGCTCTCCACTGAGCCACACAGTGTCTGTATGTAACCAAGCACAAGGCTGTGGCCACAAACTAATACCAACAACTCCACTGCCTTTTGGGTAAAGCGGGAGACACTTTATAATATTAAATATAATTTCAGGTCCTGCAGTGAGGTAGCGTGAATGTTGCCCAACATCAAACACAACGATATGAATTTAAAAGCAAGATAATTTATTTACATTCCGGATCACCAACATACGGTTTAAAACAGTCAACATCAATATAAAACACTGTTTAAAATGATCACAGATATCTGATCTAAGTCTTAAATCATTAAATGCCATACAAAATATTTTTTAAGCCCTTGAACAATGTCTTCATAATCCTGTTTTTAGATGTGTTTTACAGTATTTAAGGAATTTAAAGCATTTTTAAATCTTACATAAAAAAGGCATCAGCTTGTGTGTTTTCATTCAGGTAGTGTTTTAGTAATTAGTTGAATCATTTTTTTATTTTATTTAACACTATGATTAATAGATTAAAATGTGTCCTACTCACCCTCTTTGTCAAACCGTCAGCCATGCTTCCTGGAAAAAGAAGGCGTGCACTTTAGATGATGTGTAGCACTCCAGACATCCAATCAAATATGTTTGTGCATTTGGGTGAACTCAGAGGACAGTGATCATAGATGTAGACTCACTAGAAGTCTTATGTCCATTGATATGGTCGGGAACATGAACGGGTTCATTTAATTTGTGGCTTAAATGTAAACATAAAGTCCTAACTTTTCTACACTTTTCTACACAAAACTTTTGCAAAAAATTAATTAAACTATTGTGTAAACTTCAACTATACCAAAGCACATGCAACATTTTGACATTTTAACAAACACAAACATGGGCTTAACTTACTTTAACAAACTAATATTATACTCTTAGTAATTTCCCTATTTGAAAGTAATCAAATAGACAAAAACTGGGGTCAAGGCCTCTGATGAATTGTCCTCTTGCATGGGTGGAAATCCAGTCTTGAAGTTACAGTAGGTGCTGTGGAAAAGGGACATTTTCACATATATATTGACCTAAATCCATTAAAAGGCAAATACAAAATGGTACAGAACATATTAGAATAACCCGGCTTATCGGGGTGTGACCAAATACAATGCATACAGATTGTTGCCAACTGTTGTTGACTTTCACTTCCTAAAATTGCAATATTCCACAATTGGTCATGCAACAGTGACTGAAACATCAAAATGCTATAACTCAATGGTTATG
>NW_026552549.1:0-21514 GCF_027596085.1 Anoplopoma fimbria | reverse complement strand
ATTTTGTTTGCATTTAATGATTTAGGACTAATAAGGTTATTTGTAAACAACAATTAATACAATGCTGGAAGACTAATAATTACAATAATTAAATGTAAAAAAAAAAGAGAATAAAATAAAATAAATAGTGATTTTATAATAAAACATTACAATTGAATTACCAAGATATGCCTTTAATTTCCTTAAAAAAATAAAAATAAAAATACAAATAAATGTAGTAATTTGCAGCTGCTGTTTATGGTTGATCTTTGGTATTCATGGTTGACTTTAGAAACCAGAGTTTATAAGAATGAACTTGACATCAGCATCGACTCTCTGTATTTAAACATTACCTTGTTGTGTCTCTTCCGTCGTACAGTGAAGAATGAAACCACCACATAGAAATGGTGGAAGTTCCTTTTCTGCTGTGTTTATATGGATATATAGGACTCAATTTGGGATGGTAAAAACGCCATTGGTTTCATATTCGATCACGTGACGTGCTGACGTACTGCGGTAAGCGTGTTGCCTCACTTCGGTTCTCAGCGTAGTTGATAGCGTACCTTTTCGCAGCTCCAGCGAAAACTAGTGAATTGTGTGACATTCTTTATTATAGCGGCTAATTACCTGTTTTACATTTAAATCACTTGGACACTCATATCACATCTTAATTCAGCGACTTTTCGCTTAAACCAACAGTTTACACGTTGTTCAGTTCTTCTAACGCTAGCTAGCCTCATTTAGCTTAGCAGCTAGCGATGGCTCTCTTTGTGCTTTCTCCCTCCGTGACTAACCAGGGTTAGTCACGGAGTTCCACAGGGGTCTGTTCTTGGACCTATTTTATTTACCTTATATATGCTTCCCCTGGGGAATATTATCAGAAAACACTCAATAAACTTTCATTGTTATGCAGATGATACCCAGTTATATCTATCGATTAAGCCAGACTAAACTAACCTGTTCTCTAAACTTCAAGCATGTCTTACGGACATAAAAACCTGGATGACCTGTAACTTCTTAATGTTAAACTCTGAAGAAACGGAAGTTATTCTACTAGGCCCAGATCACCTTCGAAATCAATTATCTAACGATATAGTTTCTCTAGATGGCATTGCTCTGGCATCCAGCACTACCGTTAAGAACCTCTTTACAGTTGATCCAGAATGCTGCAGCACATGTTCTAACAAAAACTAAGAAAAGAGATCATATTACTCCAGTATTAGCTTCTCTGCACTGGCTCCCTGTTAAATCAAGAATAGAATTTAACATGATTCTACTTACCTACAAAGCTCTAACTGGCCAGGCACCGTCTTATCTTAAGGAACTTATAGTTCCATATTACCCAACTAGAGAGCTGCGCTCAATCAATGCAGGGTTACTTGTGGTTCCTAGAGTATATAAAAGTAGGATGGGAGCCAGAGCCTTCAGTTATAAGGCTCCTCTTCTTATTATTTGTAAAACAAAGGTTTTATGTATTTCTTTTAATCAAATAATAAGCATTAGAAATATGTATTCATTCACTTATTAAACTTCATGAAAATATAAACATTTTTCAATTCAAATAAGGAAATATAATATGAAATGAATAAACAAATAAATGCAAAAAATGATATGTGCTGTGTGCAAGTGTCAATTTTGTTTGTTTGGGACTTTTTTTTAAATTAACATTTATTTCCAGTGTACATCTAGTGGCCATTGAAGGAACTGCATTTCAATATATATCTGTGACCCATTGATGGAAACACACTGATAAAACATGAAGTATAAAATTACATATTCACAGATATGTTATAAAAAGTATTTTCAATCATCACAGTGAGCAACGTCAAGTCCTCTCTTTTGTTTTTAAACTATGTGTAAGCAGCTGTTGTCACATACAGCCAGTGGAGGAAAGTAACAAAATACTAATTTACCCAACAGCTGCATATATACACACACACATATAGTATGCTAACAACACTGACACTTGCTATCACATTGTTATCTTCTAAACAAACAAAGCATCATAAGCTTACTGACATTGCATCATGTACATTTTCACATACATGGTTAATCCCCAAACATAAACATAAAAAAACAATAGTCCAAACTTATTTTCCCATCATTCACAGTAGACCTTATGAAATGGTGCTTTATGTCAACATGCTGACATCTCTGTCTTCTTACAGGATTCTTTACTAACGCTATTGTACCCTGGTTATCCTCATAAACCTGAGGTGGTGTGTACTCATAACTCAGATCTGGTCTTGTACATGTAGTCAGATAGATTAGGCTGCCTACTGCCTCTCTGTACTCTCTGACATCACTCATCATGTTTGTTTGTTTTGTGTAGTTTAACTTTTGTCCACAGGGTGTTGTTCTAGGTTTACAATCTTGCATGTCAAACCTTTCAAGTATTTTCTCCACGTATCTCTTCTGTGACATTTTCACATGTGTCTTTCATCTTGAATTTTGCTGTGAGCACCTCCTTCACATCCTTCAGTGCATTTCCACCACTGGCAGCAATGATCAGGTCATCAACCCATATTATCATGATCACTTTCTCATCTTCTGTTTCCCTTGTGTAAACACAATGATCTGCTGGATTTGGCACAAAATCGTTTTCACTCAGATACTCGTGCAGCGTCTTGTTCCAATTTCTGCCTGACTGTTTTAGTCCAAATAGTGACTTGTTTAGTTTATACACCAACTGTTTGTTTGTGCTAGATTTCACCTCATAACCTTCTGGTTGGATCATGTAAATCTGGCTGAGAATGTGTCTGAAAAGAGGGAGAGAAGAGGCAGAATGGGCAAAAACAAACTAGTAATAGTGTCATATGTATATATGCTTACGTGTGTGTATATATATTTATATTGTTTTATTGCTAATGTTCTCACTGCTTGGAAATATAAAACCCATCTGTCTTTGGAAATGTTATATAAAAAGATTATTTATTTCATCACAGCAAATTCATATTACATCAAATATATTTTATTCAGAAAATACACCTTTGATGTACAATGTACAAAATAAACTCTTAATATAAACTTGTATTAAGTTTAATCATTAAGTGAATGTTGGTCTAATTAATCAAAATAAAAAGTTTATCATAACTAAAAACAGCTTTTCCATTAGATGTAACAATTCCACAAATTATTCAGAGAACATATAATAAGTCAACATTTTCAAGAGATAAACAGTCATTAAAGTTAATTTAATATATTTGATTTAGTAAAAATATAAGTACAAATATTACAGTAACTGCTTGTTTCTCAATATTATAAAAACATTCCTCACATAAAGCTTAAAGTGCAAAAGGTAAATGTAAAGAAATAAGAAAAGAACAGAATAAATATACATGAAAGTAAATATGCTTCTCAACATTACCTCAATAAGGAGAACACATATTTCAGATCTTTTAGAGGTAAAGATGTTTTTAATCATTGTCTGCTCAGTGGAGCATTAATAGTGTTGCTATGGTTACCTGCTACTACGTTTGTCTGATTGTCATTTCCTGAACAAAGCTGTGACCACAGACTGTAAATAAGAACTGGTTTACATCAGCTCTCTGTTCTTTTACATCAGGGCTGAAGACATTTCTGTTCACAACCATTTTATTAATAAACATGTATTCTTATGTTGCACAGGAGCTATGCAGGAGGACAGAAAATACATTATTAAATGTCACTATTCTTTAATTGTTTTCTTTGTTTTTTATGTAAATCACTTTGCATTGCCTTGTTGATGTCAGCTAATTGTTCATTTTTCCGTCACTTAGTCACTTTAATGTGCTCCTTATTGAACTCTGTGATTATTAAATAGATTGTATGATTATAGTCGTGTTGTTAGTTCAGATTGTTGGATACATTACTACTATTGTACTGACTCTCATATCACTAAATCATAATTTCCTCTATTTTCGTTCATACTTTAATGTTGATGTTAATCCACAGATATACACATGTGTCATACACACTGAGGTGGACTGACTGAAGTCCACATCAGGATCTTAATGTGCAAACACTTAAAGGTTTGATAACTCAGCCTCGTTTTGGATGCTGTTTGTTTGGTTTTGCCGAGTAGAAATCTTTTTTACAATGCAGAAAGCAAGTGTTAACAAAACCAGTACAGCTGCTGTCAGTCCCAGTACACAGTAGAGGCCGATCCTTCCCCGACTCTCTGGTTGTGAAGACTCTCTGGTTGTGAAGAATCTCTTGTCAGATTTGTTGCGCTTTGTGTCTCAGGTTCAGGCCGATCCTCTCTGCTGCAAAGAGACCAAAGAAATCTGTTTCATTCATGTGAAGAAAAAAATATTTAATTAAGAAGAAAAACTAAATAGTCAACAACAGATGAAGTTGTAACTACATTTCCCAGATTCTGCAAAAAGAAAGTACTTTTTTTTCTCAGGTTATTATTTTTCTGAATAAATCTGCTGAATTGAATGTGTTGAAAAAGTTCTTCTGAATCCACCTACCAGTGACATTGAGGTGACATTGTCTAGAGTTCGCCCCATCTCTTGTGCGCACGTCACACAGGTACAGACCCGAGTCAGCAGTCCTGAGTCTGGACACATGAAGTCTGAGTCGTCCTTCTCTGAGGACGTCTTTGTCCCACTGGACTCGTCCTGCAAACTGTTCATCCTGAGACTCTGGAACCTCCACACCTTCATATATGTGAAACAGGACTGAGTGTTTGACATCAGTTATCAGTTGACAGAGGGTATGAAATACTTTTGAGGAGCGTTGAGTGTTGGTGGTGAACGTCCATTCCAGTGTGATGTTGTGGTTCTCCTCTGCCTGATAGGAGCTCTGTGTCACATTCACTACAAATGATCCTGTTGAGGAGACACAGAGGGAGAGTGAGGAGCAGACAAACTGACGGCTTTAACATGTGAGCCTTTAAACTCCATCTCTAGATGTTTCTGTGGAGTGTTTAGAGATGATTCAGAGCTTTACAAATAAAGTAAAAATAAGTTAACTAACCAGAGGAAGAGGAGGTCAGGATGAAGAGCAGCAGGATCCAGAAGATCATCTTCTGCTTGAGTCAGAAACACATCACATCAAAACTCAGATGTTAGATGAAGACATCAAACATTTACGGTAAAATGAAAAAAATCTCTTTATGTCACCAGATGACACCAGAGGTTAAACTCTCCACCATGAACAGTTAACATCATCAGGGTCTAGTAGCTGTGGTTTTCACTGAGCAGCAGTACGAGAACTGATGAGATTAGAGGAAGTTACACACCCCATAGAACTGGTAAGGTTTGAGTTTATTATTTTTTAGCTCCGCCTCTCTTTGCCAGATATGGTGCATACTGCACCTACTCTAGCTGCACACTACCTCTTTCATCTGTGGCGTCATCAATTCAGAAATGAGTAACGTGAACCAACAAAACTGACATTTCAATGTATAATATCCTAATATATTTCACAGATTCTGGCATTATATTCTCTATAATATTTGTATTGCATGAGACAAACACAGAGTATTACTTTATCATATCATCAGTCAGGTTTGCACTGTTAACATAGACTTTGTGACTCTACTAACTCCACTGATGCTCCTTTCTCCTCTAAGAACCAGTAAAGGTTATTTTAACTGTTACTTTTCTAAATATATGTTATTATGAGTGTTACTTTTTTAAAGAATAAAACTGATAAAACGTGTTTTCGTGTCGCAAACATGAGACATCGTTTATTGATACAAATATAAACTCTGAGTGAAGAAACGAGATAAATACATGAACAAATACACTATGTGAATATGAATATATGAATACGTCACCTTGAATGTCTTCAGTCAAAGGATTAAACAGAGAGACGAGAGAGTGCTTCATGTTTCAGAGACTGTTGATCCACATGTCTGTTCTTTAACTTATGATGGAGGTGGAGCTCGTACATTTAACTCAAGCTGTGACCAACAGAAGGACTCCCTCATCATTTGTGCAGCATTTCTTTGCTTCACTTAATTTGCAAAAAATAACCAAAAGCTGGAAGCTGCAGTTCTTGTTTCTCTATTTATAGAAACTCAGACTTTCTCTCTCAGAGAAAAGCGATGAGGCAACGTTTGTATCTGTACACAATTCATATGATGATGACACCAACATGAAGGACTTTCATAACTTACCTTGTTCTTCTTCACTCGTGTAAAACACTGAAGTCTTCTCACCATGTAACCTCCTTTGGTTCTCCACATCATTCTGACGCGTTAGAGGAAGAAAATAAATAGCAAACGAGACATATGAACATGATGTTGGTTTTTTCTGTTTTGTTACCACAAGTCGCATCCTTCCTTTCCGTTCTGCTCATCAGTAAACAGTCACCACTGTATGAGAGTTTCCTTTGGCTTAAAGAATGTGACACACCTCCCTTGTTTCTCTCTCAGCCAATTACATTTGATCAAGCCCTTCTTACTTTAGAGGGAAAACCCCCTCCTCATATAACTGTGGTGGTGTAATTCTCAGTAAAGGAGGAGTCTGGCCTGACCTCAGGTTAACTTCAGACTCCAGCTGAGTCTCCATCAGAGGTCAGTCCGCCGTGGACAGAAGGAGATCCGGCTCCTAGACAGCTGTGCTCTCTGCAGCAGCAGCGTCTCCTCCTCCTCACGAGGAGTCACGGGAGAACCAGAACCAGGACTGAGCGGAGCTGACTGTCACACACCTGCTGCACAAATATCCCATCAACTTTAACCCAAAACCTATGATTCACAATGTCATGAATAAATAAAGGTGAATGTCAACTCCCATGAGACAAAATCACAAGAAGAGCCCATTCAAGTGTAACTCCTGTGTGCACACTGACGGGACACTGACTCAGAAACAGTATGACAGATAAATAAACCCAACAAATAACATAAAGATTTGTTTTTTCTTCACATGAATAAAACTGATTTGTTTGGTCTCTTTGCAGCAGAGAGGGATCGGCCTGAACCTGAGACACAAAGCGCAACAAATCTGACAACAGATCCTTCACAACCAGAGAGTCAGGGAAGGATCGTCCTCTACTGTGTACTGGGACTGACAGCAGCTGTACTGGTTTTGTGGACACATCAAGTTATGAACAGAAATGAATAATGAATAAGTGATAGCAAAATGATGTCAGCTAATTATCTAGTAGCTGTGTCTTTGCACCAGAATGCAAAGACTCATGGGAACTAACTGGATGTAAAGCAGATGTTTAGTTTAAATTTAATTGCAAATGTTCTGTGCAATTGTGTGGTTGCCTCTGTCTCAGTCTATGAATGTGTGTGAATGATGTCATTTAGTGTTTACAAGTCCATTTAGCCATTTACCAAAATGTATTTACATATTTTCATTTTATTTTCATTCTTTATTTTTCACTCTTCTCTCTTTTGCGTATATTGTACATGTCCTAAAACATTGTATTTTATAAACTAACATTAAGTTTAATCACTCAGGGAATGTTAGTGATTACTAATTAAAATAAAAAGAATATAAAATCTGAAAACAGCTTTTTCATTTGTCGTACAATTCAACAAATCATTCCAAATATCAATACAGTTCCAGATATAAGAATCAGCTTAATACATTTGATGTAGTTTAAAAACAAGTGTAAACCTTCCAGCAACTGCAGTGCAAAAGGTAAATGTAAAGAAATAAGAAATGCACAAAATAAATCTACATGGTATAGAAGGTAAATATGCTTTTCAGCATAATTACAATAAAGAAAAAAAACAGATTTCAGATCTTTCTAGATCAGGGGTGGGCAATTATTTTTCCCAGGGGGCCAAATGAGCAACTGAAAATGTTTTGGAGGGCCGGGCCAAAATGCCGAACTCAATTATGCATAATATACATTTTATTTCTATATAAAAAGCAGTAAATGGCATTGTTTTGACCGCTGGTAAGAGTGTATGTTATTATTTGGCAATTAAAAGGTGAGGTTAGCTTTCAAAAATATCATTTATTCAAATAGAATTTCCAAAATGATAAACAAAATGTGAAACATTTGACTCATTTTCAGTCACATTAATAACAAAGGGCATTTTGAGTTTCATATACTATTGAAACAAGGATTTTCTTAGCTTTCTAAAGACATCACATCATCTTTGTAGCCAAAATAAACAAGACATGTCACTGAACTGTGTAACTGTGTAAAGAAAAGTGTCCCAGTTTTGTAGCCTTTTTGACTTTACATGCCTATATTAAACATTTAATGTTTTCAGAACTGTGCAAAAAAAAGAAAGAAAAGAAAATTGTACTCTTTAAACACGGCGACATGCTCCCCACAAACCACACACACAGGAAACATTAGTAATAGTCCATACTTGTTTGAAAGTTCTGCTTTCGGCATCACTTTCCTCTTTACTCTTTTCAGGGTGACACGGAAGGAAGACAGGTTGTCAATCACACGCATTTCACGTGCACTGTTGACGTGCACGATTGCGTGCACTGTGAGAATAAATGGGCTTCAAAATAAAAGCAATGCGGTTTTAGTCCACCCATAAGATAATTAGAAAATATGTTTTATTTTCTAATTATCATGTAATCATCCCGCGGGCCGTACAATGCCCAGGTCTGATTTACACCATCAGGCTCTTTCAATGGAACTGATGATCACTTTTATTTATTTTATCTCTGAGACTTCTGCTTCATGTGTCTTCTGACTTATGACCTGATTCATTTGTCAAACATTGAAATGTTTCCTGTGTATTTCAATACTTTAGTTTAAGAACTTGATAATCCAGTTGTTTTAACTTTATGATGTAGTACAGTGAAAAGTACAATATTTACCTCTGAGATGTAGAACAGTAAACTTTTATAAACTGATATTTCAAAATGTTTTAAGTACATTCATATTAACAGGCAGATTAAAAAGATAGGTGTTTATTTCCTTTTTAAAATATATACTAAGCTTTAGTTTGGTTCCAGCATGGTTTGTCTCTGTGCTGTTACTAATATAGGATATATATATATATATATATATATATATATATATATATGTCTCCTACAAACACCACTCCTCCAAAGAACAGGAGGAGGAACACAAGCGGATATGAAATGCAGACTGACAAGCCTCCACAGTCCAGAGAGAAACAGGAAGAAGATGAACGTGGAACATTTTCCTCTGAGGTGAAGTGACCCGATAGACAGAATGAAAGAAGTCAAATAAACACCTTCAAATTATACTTTGATCTCAAATGTATTTATTTATACAGCACCCTTTAAACAAACATACAGACCAAGTGCTACACATGAAGAAAACAAACATAACACAACAATTAATATAATGTTGGAAGACTAATAATTACAATAATTCAACATACAACGTAAAAAAAGATATAGAATAAAATACATAGTGATTATAAATGTAAGAAAAATATTTTTTATAATAAAACATTAACATTTTATTTCAAAGATATGCCTTTAATTTCCTTAAAAATATATAAATAAAAATAAAATAAATGTCCTAATTTTCAGCTGCTGTTTATGGTTGATCTTTGGTATTCATGGTTGACTTTAGAAACCAGAGTTTATAAGAATGAACTCGACATCAGCATGGACTCTCTGTATTTAAACATTACCTTGTTGTGTCTCTTCCGTCGTACAGTGAAGAATGAAACCACCACATAGAAATGGTGGAAGTTCCCTTTGTGCTGTGTTTATGTGTAGGGGGAGGATCCTGGAGCTCCTTTAACCAGAACCAACATCTCATTCTTTAGGTTGGTTTCAGCTTGAGTTTTGAATACAGACACTATGTGGCTCAGTGGAGAACAGGGTCGTCCTCCAATCAGAGGATCCCCACGCTCAAGTTCGAGACACTTGGCACATGGACTGTGGCCCAACTGACACATTTGACATATCTTTGCTACCAAACAAACGAATAAAATGTTTGGGCAAGGTGTTTCTACTGAAACTTGGGCAGCTCTGGCATGTCTCCATGTATGTGTGACTGCAAACATTGTGAGCAAATGCAAATATGACACTGCAATGTCATAAATGCAAATGTTTGCAAAAGCGCAGTCAGTTTTAGTAAAATATTCTTCCATCGTCACCTTGCTGGCTGGACGTCCTGAGAAGAATTGTGACTTTTTCTCTTCTTAACACGACTGAAGACATACAAGGTAATGCATCATGAATGAATCAGTGTTGATGTTGCTGTTACCTTCATATCAAAGAGGATTGGTGCTGTCACTTAGTTGTGTTATGTTAACATGTTAACGGATGATAGTGATACAATTAGATCTCAGGCACATCTCCAGCAATGCTCATTAAATAAATAAGAATAAGTTATGGAAACCCAGGACCAAAAATAGAGGAAATAGTATATATGTGTATATATATATATATTCCTATATATATACACAGACATATATATATATATATATATATGCCCACCCATATAGGGCTTTATTAACTTATGATATATATATATATGTGGATATATATATATATAAAACATATGTATATAATATACAAATATATATATCTTCACACCATGTATACATATATATTATGACATATATCTTCTTAACAATTTACTGTATACATATAATACTGAATGAAAGTGGTAATTGCTAGTCTTACAGAAATATGTAAGTTTACCTTCATATCAAAGATGATATGTGTGATATAAACATGTGCTATAGTTAGGGACATGTTATATGATATTATATACATTTAGATATGTATATGCACTGTTGTCCATGATAAATGCTATATATAAATATGCTGTAAGTTATATAAAGTTGTATGGATTATTATTCATGTAAAATGAAGATTCATATATATATAAACTTATGATGCTATATATATATATATAAATAACAATGTATATATATATTATACATATATAAAGATACCTATATATGATATATTTGTATATGTATATATATATTTGAGTTATATACTGTGTGATATATATATATAACAGACATATATATATATATATATATTTGTCATAAGAGTATATATATATAAGTATATATATATTTTATACATATTACAGAACGAATGAACTGAGGTAGTAAAGAGATGTAAACAGATAGTATAACAGTGAGTAATTCTTTATTATTCTTGTATGTAAACAAATAGTCTTTCTTGAGCAACAATACAAAAAGTTCCCAAATCTTTCAAATACATTCACAGCTAAACAATTAGCTAAGTGGTTCTCTTTCATGTATTAGATTATTAGATTGATGTTCTGCTTGTTGTCCAGATGTTGTGATGAACTGCTGCTGTTTCCTCCCTTACTTGTGAGGCTGCAGAATATGGAAGTAATGCAACACTAAGGATACAAGCTGACCTTACACTCCAAAAGAAGAAGAAGTCTGGTGAATAGAAGGAGAGGGTTTGGGACGCTAATGATCACTATTTTCTGTTTGACGCTTTTGACACTGTGTATGGCTGTCTATAGCCTTTGTACACAGTTACGGAATATAGAGAACGATTTTGAACGTGTGTTATAGTAATACTAGTAGTAATACTCTGTGTTTGTCACATGCAATTCAAATATTATAGAGAATATAATGCCGGAATCTGTAAAATAGTTTTTGAAATAGAAAATAAAAAGTTTTTGTTGCTTCATGTTACTAATTTCTGAATTGATGACACCACAGATGACAAAGGTAGTGTGCAGCTCTACTATATTGTGCAATACATTCTGGTTTGCAGAATGAAGGCGGAGCTAAATAAATACGAGAGAGAGAGAGATTGATTGATTGATTGATTGATTGATTGATTGATTGATTGATTGATTGATTGATTGATTGATTGATTGATTGATTGATTCCACTATGAGTGAGGGATGTGAAACACTGATGGTCAAACAGCACCGTTGTTCCTGACCTGCTGAGAAGTTTTCTTGAGATGCAGATCTTTAGAGACTGAAGACGCACAAGGTAAAATAAAGGAGACTGCAGCTCAGTAATGAAAACCTAGATCCTGATGATGTTTACTGTTCATGGTGGAGAGTTTAACCTCTGGTGTCATCTGGTGACATAAAGTGATTTTCCTCATTTTACCGTAAATGTTTGATGTCTTCATCTAACATCTGAGTTTTGATGTGATGTGTTTCTGACTCAAGCAGAAGATGATCTTCTGGATCCTGCTGCTCTTCATCCTGACCTCCTCTTTCTCTGGTTAGTTAACTTATTTTTACTTTATTTGTAAAGCTCTGAATCATCTCTAAACACTCCACAGAAACATCTAGAGATGGAGTTTAAAGGCTCACATGTTAAAGCCGTCAGTTTGTCTGCTCCTCACTCTCCCTCTGTGTCTCCTCAACAGGATCATTTGCTGTGAATGTGACACAGAGTTCCTATCAGGCAGAGGAGAACCACAACATCACACTGGAATGGACGTTCACCACCAACACTCAACTCTCTCTAAATTACTTTTCTACCCTCTGTCAACTGATAACTGATGTCAGACAGTCAGTCCTGTTTCACATACATGATGGTGTGGAGGTTCCAGAGTCTCAGGATGAACAGTTTGCAGGACGAGTCCAGTGGGACAAAGACGTCCTCAGAGAAGGACGACTCAGACTTCATGTGTCCAGACTCAGGACTGCTGACTCGGGTCTGTACCAGTGTGACGTGTTCACAAGAGATGGGCCGAACTCTAGACAATGTCACCTCAATGTCACTGGTAGGTGGATTCAGAATAACTTTTTCAACACGTTCAATTCAGCAGATTTATTCAGAAAAATAATAACTTGAGAAAAAAAAGGACTTTCTTTTTGCAGAATCTGGGAAATGTAGATACAACTTCATCTGTTGTTACTATTTCGTTTTCTTCTTAATTAAATATTTTTTCTTCACATGAATGAAACAGATTTCTTTGGTCTCTTTGCAGCAGAGAGGGATCGGCCTGAACCTGAGACACAAACCACAACAAATCTGACAACAGATCCTTCAAAACCAGAGAGTCGAGCACAACCAGAGAGTCGGGGAAGGATCGTCCTCTACTGTGTACTGGGACTGACAGCAGCTGTACTGGTTTTGTTAACACTTGCTTTCTGCATTGTAAACAAGATTTCTACTCAGCAAAACCAAACAAACAGCATCCAAAACGAGGCTGAGTTATTAAGACTTTAAGTGTTTACACTAAAAGATCCTGATGTGGACTTCAGTCAGTCCACCTCAGTGTGTATGACACATGTGTATATCTGTGGATTAACATCAACATTAAAGTATGAACGAAAATAGAGGAAATTATGATTTAGCGATATGAGAGTCAGTACAATAGTAGTAATGTATCCAACAATCTGAACTAACAACACGACTATAATCATACAATCTATTTAATAATCACAGAGTTCAATAAGGAGCACATTAAAGTGACTAAGTGACGGAAAAATGAACAATTAGCTGACATCAACAAGGCAATGCAAAGTGATTTACATAAAAAACAAAGAAAACAATTAAAGAATAGTGACATTTAATAATGTATTTTCTGTCCTCCTGCATAGCTCCTGTGCAACATAAGAATACATGTTTATTAATAAAATGGTTGTGAACAGAAATGTCTTCAGCCCTGATGTAAAAGAACAGAGAGCTGATGTAAACCAGTTCTTATTTACAGTCTGTGGTCACAGCTTTGTTCAGGAAATGACAATCAGACAAACTAGTAGCAGGTAACCATAGCAACACTATTAATGCTCCACTGAGCAGATAATGATTAAAAACATCTTTACCTCTAAAAGATGTGAAATATGTGTTCTCCTTATTGAGATAATATTGAGAAGCATATTTACTTTTATGTATATTTATTCTGTGCTTTTCTTGTTTCTTTACATTTACCTTTTGCACTTTAAGCTTTTTGTGAGGAATGTTTTTATGATACTGAGGAACCAGCAGTTACTGTAATATTTGTACTTATATTTTTACTAAATCAAATATATTAAATTAACTTTAATGACTGTTTATATCTTGAAAATATTGACTTATTATAATGATCTTCTGAATAATTTGTGGAATTGTTACATCTAATGGAAAAACTGTTTTCAGTTTTGAAAAACTTTTTAATTTGAAAAATTAGACCAACATTCACTTAATGATTAAACTTAATACAATTTCATATGAAGAGTTTATTTTGTCCATTGTACCTGCAAAGGTGTATTTTCTGAATAAAATATATTTGATGTAATACGAGTTTGCTGTGATGAAATTAATAATCTTTTTTGTATTTGAAAGACAGATGAAGTTTTATATTTCCAAGCAGTGAGAACCACATGCAAACTGTTAAGCTGTTAAACAAGTAGGAACAGTGCTGTTGAAGGTGTGGATGGATAGTTTTCACTGAAAGTATATATAACGTTACTTTATCCTTTATTAATGAATCATTTATTTGATTACTTGATTACATTTCGTCGCAAAGTATCTTGTAAGTAAAGCTTTAAAATACATGCAGTGAAGTCAAAAAGTGTCACGCTAGAATGTAGTAGAAGTTTAAAGTACCATCAAATATAAATACTTAGTACCTGAGTAAATATGCAGTACATAATTACTTTCAAAATTACTTTACAAATGCGTTAATTTCTGGACATTAATGATAGTACCCATTGTCCAAAAAGACAGCTTTTATAGTGACAGCAATAATAAAAACAAATGAACAACGTCCATGAGAGAGAAACAATTCCCTCTATTGTTTTATATCTTTATCCTCCAACTCTTATGACTCATCCCATCGAGCATTTGTCCGTTGAAAAGACGTTTAGTTTCTTTTTTCACCGACTGTGACCAATTCTGAACGTCTTTTCAACGTCGGCCATAGTCGACGTTGAAAAGATTATTTGAACAAAACTGACCCATAACCATTGAGTTATAGCATTTTGATGTTTCAGTCACTGTTGCATGACCAATTGTGGAATATTGCAATTTTAGAAAGTGAAAGTCAACAACAGTTGGCAACAATCTGTATGCATTGTATTTGGTCACACCCCGATAAGCCGGGTTATTCTAATATGTTCTGTACCATTTTGTATTTGCCTTTTAATGGATTTAGGTCAATATATATGTGAAAATGTCCCTTTTCCACAGCACCTACTGTAACTTCAAGACTGGATTTCCACCCATGCAAGAGGACAATTCATCAGAGGCCTTGACCCCAGTTTTAGTTTTTTTTGTCTATTTGATTACTTTCAAATAGGGAAATTACTAGAGTATAATATTAGTTTGTTAAAGTAAGTTAAGCCCATGTTTGTGTTTGTTAAAATGTCAAAATGTTGCATGTGCTTTGGTATAGTTGAAGTTTACACAATAGTTTAATTAATTTTTTCATGCAAAAGTTTTGTGCAGAGTGTAGAAAAGTGTAGAAAAGTTAGGACTTTATGTTTAACATTTAAGCCACAGATTAAATGAACCCGTTCATGTTCCCCGACCATATCAATGGACATAAGACTTCTAGTGAGTCTACATCTATGATCACTGTCCTCTGAGTTCACACAAATGCACAAACATATTTGATTGGATGTCTGAGTGCTACACATCATCTAAAGTGCACGCCTTCTTTTTCCAGGAAGCATGGCTGACGGTTTGGCAAAGAGGGTGAGTAGGACACATTTTAATCTATTAATCATAGTGTTAAAGTAAAAAAAACAAATGATTCAACTAATTACTAAAACACTACCTGAATGAAAACACACAAGCTGATGCTTTTTTTTTTATTTTAAGATTTAAAAAAAATGCTTTCAATTCCTTAAATACTGTAAAACACATCTAAAAACAGGATTATGAAGTTATACATTGTTCAAGGGCTTAACAAATATTTTGTATGGCATTTAATGATTTAAGACTTATAACGTTACCTGTGATCAGATATCTGTGATCATTTTAAACAGTGTTTTATATTGATGTTGACTGTTTTAAACCGTATGTTGGTGATCCGGAATGTAAATAAATTATCTTGCTTTTAAATTCATATCGTTGTGTTTGATGTTGGGCAACATTCACGCTACCTCACTGCAGGACTTGAAATTATATTTAATATTATAAAGTGTTTCCCGCTTTACCCAAAAGGCAGTGGAGTTGTTGGTATTAGTTTGTGGCCACAGCCTTGTGCTTGGTTACATACAGACACTGTGTGGCTCAGTGGAGAGCAGGGTCGTCCTCCAATCAGAGGATGGCAGTTGGCAAAAGCCGAAATCTGAGCAACTGCCAAGCACAGAAGTTGGCAGAAGACCAGCAACTTCAGAACTTGCAATCTGCAAGCCAGAACTTGCTGACACACCCCGTCACAGACAGACTCAGTATACAAAGCTTACAGTCCTCCACACCTTCCATGTCTTGACTGAGAAGAATTGTGACTGAACAGACTGAAGACATACAAGGTAATGCATCATGAATGAATCAGTGTTGATGTTGCTGTTACCTTCATATCAAAGAGGATTGGTGCTGTCACTTAGTTGTGTTATGTTAAGATGTTAACGGATGATAGTGATACAATTAGATCTCAGGCACATCTCCAGCAATGCTCATTAAATAAATAAGAATATAGTTATGGAAACCCAGGACCAAAAATAGAGCAAAATGTATTGTGTGTGTGTGTGTGTATGTGTGTTGTGTGTGTGTGTGTGTGTGTGTGTGTGTGTGTGTGTGATGAATGTGTGTGTATATATATATATATAATATATATATATATATATATATATATATATATATATATATATATAAAACAGAACGAATGAACTTAGGTAAAAAGATGTAAACAGAATAACAGTGAGTAACCATACAATAAGATATTCTTCTTTTTAGATTAATTCCACGAAACAACAGATAATAATTTATATAATCTAAAGCTGAAGTAAAACTTGTTCATAACAAAGGTTGCCTCGTGGCTTCTCTCTGAGAGATAAAGTCTGAGTTTCTATAAAGTGAGCAACAAGAACTGCAGCTTCCAGATTTGATTATTTTTTGCAAAAGAAGTGAAACAAAGAAATGCTGCACAAATGATGGATCTACGGTCGAGGTGTTCACAGTTTCTCTTCCTTTGAAAATATTCTCCTTGTTGCTGCAACACAGATGGAAATGGATGCGTTCTGCTGAAGCAGAGACCCTTTGTTACCATAAACCAGGAAGAGGAAAACAAGCGGATAAAAAAAATGTGAAGACGAACAAGGTAATGTGTGAATATCTCATGATGTGTTTACTGTCCTCCCGTTGGATTCAAGGACATAACGCACAAACTGAACACACTGTGATCTGTGGAGCCTCAAACACTGGCTCTAGTTAGGGACAGATGTTTTGGAGTGACAGGTGTTAGTGTGAATGTTTTTTAGGACTGTGAGCTGTAACGTGCACTGTTCTGGTCAATAGTTAATAAGTAAGACTGAGATGAAATAGTTTGATATTTTAAAAAACAGAAATACTCAATAAAATAACTTGAAGTGTAGAAATAGATAAGATAAACCTTCATTAGTCCTTAGAGGAGAAAGGTGCAGCGGTAGTGGAATGAGGAAAAGCGGTCAAGTGAGCCGTCATCTGAAATGTAATGCTTGTCTATTCCTGGTGTTACGTTACGGCTCAAAAAACACAGAGAAGACCTATATTTAAGCAATAACTTGTCACATCTCCAGCAATGCTCATTAAATAAATAAGAATAAAGTTATGGAAACCCAGGACCAAAAATAGAGCAAATAGTATATATATATATATATATATATATATTATATATATATATATACAGTATATATAGATTCCACTATGAGTGAGGGATGTGAAACACTGATGGTCAAACAGCACCGTTGTTCCTGACCTGCTGAGAAGTTTTCTTGAGAAGCAGATCTTTACTAGACTGAAGACGCACAAGATAAAATAAAGGAGACTGCAGCTCAGTAATGAAAACCTAGATCCTGATGATGTTTACTGTTCATGGTGGAGAGTTTAACCTCTGGTGTCATCTGGTGACATGAAGTGATTTTTCTCATTTTACCGTAAATGTTTTATTTCTTCATCTAACATCTGAGTTTTGATGAGATTTGTTTCTGACTCAAGCAGAAGATGATCTTCATCCTGACCTCCTCTTTCTCTGGTTAGTTAACTTATTTTTACTTTATTTGTAAAAATAAGTTAAGCTCTGAATCATCTCTAAACACTCCACAGAAACATCTAGAGATGGAGTTTAAAGGCTCACATGTTAAAGCCGTCAGTTTGTCTGCTCCTCACTCTCCCTCTGTGTCTCCTCAACAGGATCATTTGTAGTGAATGTGACACAGAGCTCCTATCAGGCAGAGGAGAACCACAACATCACACTGGAATGGACGTTCACCACCAACACTCAACGCTCCACAAAAGTATATCATACCCTCTGTCAACTGGTCACTGATGTCAGAGTCTCAGTCCTGTTTCACATACATGAAGGTGTGGAGGTTCCAGAGTCTCAGGATGAACAGTTTGCAGGACGAGTCCAGTGGGACAAAGACGTCCTCAGAGAAGGACGACTCAGACTTCATGTGTCCAGACTCAGGACTGCTGACTCGGGTCTGTACCAGTGTGACGTGTTCACAAGAGATGGGAAGAACTCTGTGAAATGTCACCTCAATGTCACTGGTAGGTGGATTCGTCAGATCTCTGGAGATGAATAAAAACTTGAAAAAAGCACTTTCTTTTTGCATCTGGGAAATATAGTTACAACTTCATCTGTTTACAGGTAATAACGTGGTCGCTTCGTTCAGTAAGGAGACAATTCAACAAAAACGATGCGGTTCATTGAAGACCAATCAGACTGATGAATAAAAAACATCTGTATCATTTAGTAAAGTGTCATCTTAAACAATAACATGATTATCATATTCAGAATAAATCCACAAAACAACAGATACTAATTTATAGCATCTGTAGTGGAAGTTAAAACTTGTTCAGAACAAACGTTGCCTCATCGCTTCTCTCTGAGAGAGGAAGTCTGAACTTCTGTAAAGTGAGAAACAAGAACTGCAGCTTCCAGCTTTTGGTTATTTTTTGCAAATTAAGTGAAGCAAAGAAATGCTGCACATATGATGAGGGAGTCCTTCTGTTGGTCACAGCTTGAGTTAAATGTACGAGCTCCTCCTCAATCGGAAGTTAAAGAACAGACACGTGGATCAAAATTATCTGAAACATGAAACACTCTCTCGTCTCTCTGTTTAATCCTTTGACTGAAGACATTCAAGATGACGTATTAATATATTCATCTTCAGATAGATGTATTTTTTCATGTATTTGTCTCGTTTCTTCATTCAGAGTTTATATTTGTATCAATAACTGATGTCTAATGTTATGCCAGAATCTGTGAAATATATTAGGACATAATACATTTAAATTTCAGTTAAGGTTCATGTTACTTATTTCTGAATTGATGACACCACAGATGAAATATGTAGTGTGGACCCAGAGTAGGTGTAGTAGGCGACAAAGAAGCAAAGCTAAAATTAATAACCTTGGTCCTTACCAGCTGTATGGGGTGTGTAACTTCCTCTTCTGTCATCAGTTCTCGCACTGCTGCTCAGTGAAAACCACAACTACTAGACCCTGATCTGAATTTAACCTCTGCTGCCATCTGGTGACATAAAGTTTTTGTTTTTTCATTTAACCGTAAATGTTTGATGTCTTCATCTAACTTCTGAGTTTTGATGTGATGTGTTTCTGACTCAAGCAGAAGATGATCTTCTGGATCCTGCTGCTCTTCATCCTGACCTCCTCTTTCTCTGGTTAGTTAACTTATTTTTACTTTATTTGTAAAGCTCTGAATCATCTCTAAACACTCCACAGAAACATCTAGAGATGGAGTTTAAAGGCTCACATGTTAAAGCCGTCAGTTTGTCTGCTCCTCACTCTCCCTCTGTGTCTCCTCAACAGGATCATTTGTAGTGAATGTGACACAGAGCTCCTATCAGGCAGAGGAGAACCACAACATCACACTGGAATGGACGTTCACCACCAACACTCAACGCTCCTCCAACTCACTTTATATATTCTGTCAACTGGTCACTGATGTCAGAGTCTCAGTCCTGTTTCACATACATGAAGGTGTGGAGGTTCCAGAGTCTCAGGATGAACAGTTTGCAGGACGAGTCCAGTGGGACAAAGACGTCCTCAGAGAAGGACGACTCAGACTTCATGTGTCCAGACTCAGGACTGCTGACTCGGGTCTGTACCTGTGTGAAGTGTTCACAAGAGATGGGGCGAACTCTGTGAAATGTCACCTCAATGTCACTGGTAGGTGGATTCTTCTTGGCAATAAATCACTCAAAATCACAAACCTCATGGTATCGCTGCAGGAAAAGACAGCAAGATTCATCCTCTGGGGAACATGAATGTCATGAATGTCAGTCTTGTGCTTCTTTTTTTTGTCCTCTACACAGCTGCTGATGAGCCCAAACCTCAGAGAACAACAGAGAGTCCACAACCAGAGAGTCCACAACCAGAGAGACCACAACCAGAGAGTCGGGGACGGATCGGCCTCTACTGTGGACTGGGACTGACAGCAGCTGTACTGGTTTTGTTTACACTGGTTTCTATTATTAAGCCTTTAAGTATTTGCACTAAATGATCCTGATATGACTTGAGTCTACCATAATGTATTTGCAGTTTTAGCACATAAAAAAAACACTGTCATTTCATCAATTATATATTTTATTTTATTTGTATTTTTTATTTTTCACTCTTTTAGAGAAAATATTTAAACATGCTTCCCAGCATTATTTCAATAAAGTGAACACAGATTTCAGATCTATGTAGATAGATCTTATCATGGTCACTTCATGAAGGATAGAAAAGGAATTATGTTTATTTATTCATCTGCTCAGTGAAGCATTAATACTGTTGCTATGGTTACCTGCTACAACGTTTGTCTGATTTTCTCAAACAACCTGTAACCACAGACTGTAAATAAGAACTGTATTCATTGTTAATGTATGTTGTCTGTTAACATGGGATTGTAAATGTTTGCAAACTAAACTGAAGAATGTATTCCTCAGTTTGTTGAGAATGTTTCTTTTCTTAAGCTAAATAAAGTATTTTAAAGCCTCTTGGATCAGCGTGAAAATGCATCGTCTCTCTGAAACTCCTGAAAACAGGGCTGCTTTTATTCTGTGCTCATGAAAAGTCAACATTTTAGCAACATAAATATTATTGCCACAATAATATGAATCCCAAAACATCCATTTTAATAGGCAGACACTGACAATGACTATTTTACAGCACAATGATTACATTTAACTACATTCTGAGTATACTTACATACTTTTACTGTAAATAACATATTCAATGCAGGACTTTGACTTGTAACTTGTTTATTAGTGTGGTATTGATAGACATACTTTTATTTAAGTAAGGGATCTGAAAATGTCTTCCTGCCTCCCCTTTTGTTTTAGCTTCAATTACAACAATAATTTCCATTAGAATTTCTAGTAAGAATATTGACTTTGCTTTCCTCAAACAATATAAACTGATAAAAAAACAAGCAAAAAAGAAAGTATTAGTGCATGTACATGTGTTTGTAGGCAGGTGTGTTTCAATTTATATTAATAGAAAAGGAAAATAATTATTTAATAAATAAATAACTAACAACCAACGAAACCGAAAGTAGTTCCAGCAGCAGTTGCAGGCTGTCGCCGC
>NW_026552548.1:0-499 GCF_027596085.1 Anoplopoma fimbria | reverse complement strand
GTGTGTTACTTCCTGTTCTCTCTGCCTGAATTCTTGTGTTGTGAGCTCACAGTCAGTGTTACTGTTTTACTCTCAGACTGACTTCAGAATAGAATATGAGTGTTTGTCTCAGACACAAAGTAAGAGACTGTTTTTACTGTGAGCTGACCCAGACTAAGATGATCTTAGTCTGGGTTTTATATGTGCATGTTTTCTTAAGTTTACAACATAAGTTTGATGTTCAGTTGTATACAGCAAAAAAAAGCCAAGTTAAGGAGTACAGTTATACCTAAACGCCCATTGTGACATATATGTAACATTTCAGATCTTTGGCTTTTAGGTGGTAGTATTTAAAAAATATTTTCAGAAATGTGTTCCTTGTGGTCCATTTAGTCTGTTTTATATCCCCTATGATTTTCCTTTAAGGACAAATGGGTCTGGGTTCTTATGGGTTAAACACATTTCATCATTTCCTCTCTCCTCCCATGGTTTCTGGGAAGGCCGCTCCCTTCCTGTTCTC
>NW_026552547.1:0-277 GCF_027596085.1 Anoplopoma fimbria | reverse complement strand
AGTGCAGTAAAAAGATTAATCCCAGGCAGTCTCCCATCCAAGTACTGACCAGGCCCGACCCTGCTTAGCTTCCGAGATCAGACGAGATCGGGCGTGTTCAGGGTGGTATGGCCGTAAGCAAATATCGTGCCTACCAAAGGGCCTTTTAAAGATACTATATCACCACGCTTTGCTCTTTCGTCTATACAGGGAGCGCCTGCAGATTTCCAGACACACTCACAGCTTTTAAATGTCAAATCAGAATGTACAAAGTGGCTATAAGGTTCACAATTGTAGT
>NW_026552546.1:0-69461 GCF_027596085.1 Anoplopoma fimbria | reverse complement strand
TACAGATTCATACAGATGGCTCTAAAGACCCTCAGACTGGTAGAACAGCAGCAGCAGTCGTAATCCCAGAATTCAATGTTGTGTATGGGAAGAGACTTAATGATGATGGATCTGTGTTTGCATGTGAGATGATGGCCATAGTTATTGCCTTACAATGGGGAGAGGACATCAGGCCAGAAAGAGTGCTAACTGCATCACATTCATGTGCAGTATTAATGAGTTTGAAACGTTGCCACTCCAGGAGTAGAGAGGATGTAATGGATGAAATACTACAATCACCGTGAAAGAGCCATTTTGTCATTGTTTTGTTTGTAAAACTTCCCACCACTTGTGGGCGCAGTGCCGCTCTCTATTAGGCAGGAGGTCAGTATAATCAGTGAGGGTTACCTGAGGCAGGTGCTGCTGAAATGAGAAGGCAAATAGTTTTTGACCGTGCAATACTGAAGGGAGGATGAACGGTATGATTTATTCTGACTGTGACTCAGCAAAGAAACTTATGACAGAGAAACTGGCTGTGCTCTGTATGTTTGATGAAAGGACAACGTTGGTTTTCTGATTTCTGCTGACATATTTGAATATGTGTAACTGACTATGGATGAAAAAAAGACTCTTAACTGAGACAGAGACTCCGGTTGATGCAGGTGATATGGACTACTCTGTAAAAAAGAGGACTGTTAAATTGACTGAAAAAGCTCATATGGAAAAAATGATCAACCTGCTAAAAGAAAGAGGTGAAATTTCAAAGAGATAATTGTTGATATGATGGGTGATATAAACTATGCTAAAGAGGTAAAAAGTACATCTGAAAAATTCAATGTTCTTTGTGTTGAAGCAAAGGTAAAACATGAAACTTTGATGGAGTTGATACCTGAAGATGAGGTGGAAAAGCATGAAATGTGGTAAAAAGTGAAAATGCTTAAATCAATGACTTTATTGCTGATGTAAACAAATGTTGTTGTTTTTTTGCAATAAAAGTTTACTCAATGCTGAAAGTGTCAATGTTCATAATGATGGGGTTTATGTGGAGCCTCAGGACAGCATTTCAAATGTTGAATCTAATGCTTACAGCAAATGCTCAGGTATAAAAGGTAATGTCTCAAAAAGCAGCAAGTCTACAACATCATCTGCAGAAAAGGCTGCACTCATGGCACGTGCTGCAGCACTACACACAAAAACATGCTTTGGAGGAGCAATTAAGGAGGAAAAAGGAGCAACTTGAAATTGACACTGAAATAGCATCAACGGCAAAACTAGCGGTGTTGAAGGCCTCGTGTCATGGAAGTGTTTCAAATGCACATTCGGATGGAATCCTGTTTAAAAAAAGGAGCATCACTCAATCCTCATGCTGAACAATATAACACACAGCAAAAAGAATCAACAGAAATATTCATTCTTTTGATTATTTTTAACAAAACAAGTGAAGACATGCTGCACAAATGATGAGGGAGTTCTTCTGTTGGTCACAGCTTGAGTTATTAATAACAAACAGTAGATATGATCGAGGCGTTCAAAGTTTCTCTTTCGTGTCGTAACTCGTAAATATTCTCCTTGTTTCTGAGAAGAATTCAGACACACAAAATGGAGAACTGCAGCTCTTCACACCACTGAAGACGAACAAGGTAATGTGTGAATATCTCATGATGTGTTTACTGTCCTCCCGTTGGATTCAAGGACATAACGCACAAACTGAACACACTGTGATCTGTGGAGCCTCAAACACTGGCTCTAGTTAGGGACAGATATTTTTTCAGCCGTACTTTTTTGCATGCAAAACCAAAACACAAGATCACTTGATATGAACCAACGTTAAACCGCCAACAGACCACGTCCTCCTCCTCTATAAAGTAAAAAACATGTGGATCAAAAAACGCACGAACATAACTGAAGAAGTCTCTGAAACATTAAACACTTCCTCGTCTCTCTGTTTAATCATTTGACTGAAGACATTCAAGATGGCGTATTCATCTTAATTTACTGTATTTGTTCATGTATTTATCTCGTTTCTTCACTGAGTTTATATTTGTATCAATAACCGATGTCTCATGTTTGCAACAGGAAAACACGTTTTATCAGTTTTATTTATTAAAAGTAACAGTTAAAATAACCTTTACTGGTTCTTAGAGGAGAAAGGAGCATCAGTGGAGTTAGTAGAGTCACAAAGTCTATGTTAACAGTGCAAACCTGACTGATGATATGATAAAGTAATACTCTGTGTTTGTCTCATGCAATACAAATATTATAGAGAATATAATGCCAGAATCTGTGAAATATGTTACGATATTATTAATTAAAATTTCAGTTTTGTTGGTTCATGTTACTCATTTCTGAATGTATGAGCAGAGAGAACAAGAAAAGGACACTGCCGCTCAGTGAAACCACATCTACTAGATCCTCATGTCCTGTTCATGGTGGAGAGTTTAACCTCTGGTGTCATCTGGTGACATAAAGTGATTTTTCTCATTTTACCGTAAATGTTTGATATCTTCATCTAACATCTGAGTTTTGATGTGATGTGTTTCTGACTCAAGCAGGTAAAAGGTCTTTATTAAGCAAAATAAAACGTTCATCATAACTGAAAACAGCTTTTCCATTAGATGTAACAATTCCACAAATTATTCAGAAGATCACTATAATAAGTCAATATTTTCATGATATATCAGTCAGCAGAGCTCATTAAAATACATACAATTCAGTAAAAAATAAGTACAAATATTACAGCAACTGCTTGTTCCTCAGTATTATAAAAACATTCATCACATAAAGCTTAAAGCTTAAAAGGTAAATGTAAATAAAACAAGAAAGCACCGAATAAATATACATTAGAGTAAATATGCTTCTCAACATTATCTCAATAACGTGAACACATATTTCACATCTTTTAGAGGTAACGATGTTTTTAATCATTGTCTGCTCAGTGGAGCATTAATAGTGTTGCTATGGTTACCTGCTACTAGTTTGTCTGATTGTCATTTCCTGAACAAAGCTGTGACCACAGACTGTAAATAAGAACTGGTTTACATCAGCTCTCTGTTCTTTTACATCAGGGCTGAAGACATTTCTGTTCACAACCATTTTATTAATAAACATGTATTCTTATGTTGCACAGGAGCTATGCAGGAGGACAGAAAATACATTATTAAATGTCACTATTCTTTAATTGTTTTCTTTGTTTTTTATGTAAACCATTATGTAAACCTTTGCATTGCCTTGTTGATGTCAGCTAATTGCTCATTTTTCCATCACTTAGTCACTTTAATGTGCTCCTTATTGAACTCTGTGATTATTAAATAGATTGTATGATTATAGTCGTGTTGTTAGTTCAGATTGTTGGATACATTACTACTATTGTACTGACTCTCATATCGCTAAATCATAATTTCCTCTATTTTCGTTCATACCTTTATGTTGATGTTAATCCACAGATATACACATGTGTCATACACACTGAGGTGGACTGACTGAAGTCCACATCAGGATCTTTTAGTGTAAACACTTAAAGTCTTAATAACTCAGCCTCGTTTTGGATGCTGTTTGTTTGGTTTTGCCGAGTAGAAATCTTGTTTACAATGCAGAAAGCAAGTGTTAACAAAACCAGTCCAGCTGCTGTCAGTCCCAGTACACAGTAGAGGACGATCCTTCCCCGACTCTCTGGTTTTGAAGGATCTCTTGTCAGATTTGTTGCGCTTTGTGTCTCAGGTTCAGGCCGATCCCTCTCTGCTGCAAAGAGACCAAAGAAATCTGTTTCATTCATGTGAAGAAAAAATATTTAATTAAGAAGAAAACGAAATAGCAACAACAGATGAAGTTGTATCTACATTTCCCAGATTCTGCAAAAAGAAAGTCCTTTTTTTTCTCAAGTTATTATTTTTCTGAATAAATCTGCTGAATTGAACGTGTTGAAAAAGTTCTTCTGAATCCACCTACCAGTGACATTGAGGTGACATTGTCTAGAGTTCTCCCCATCTCTTGTGAACACGTCACACTGGTACAGACCCGAGTCAGCAGTCCTGAGTCTGGACACATGAAGTCTGAGTCGTCCTTCTCTGAGGACGTCTTTGTCCCACTGGACTCGTCCTGCAAACTGTTCATCCTGAGACTCTGGAACCTCCACACCTTCATGTATGTGAAACAGGACTGAGTGTCTGACATCAGTTATCAGTTGACAGAGGGTAGAAAAGTAATTTGAGAAGAGTTGAGTGTTGGTGGTGAACGTCCATTCCAGTGTGATGTTGTGGTTCTCCTCTGCCTGATAGGAGCTCTGTGTCACATTCACTACAAATGATCCTGTTGAGGAGACACAGAGGGAGAGTGAGGAGCAGACAAACTGACGGCTTTAACATGTGAGCCTTTAAACTCCATCTCTAGATGTTTCTGTGGAGTGTTTAGAGATGATTCAGAGCTTTACAAATAAAGTAAAAATAAGTTAACTAACCAGAGAAAGAGGAGGTCAGGATGAAGAGCAGCAGGATCCAGAAGATCATCTTCTGCTTGAGTCAGAAACACATCACATCAAAACTCAGAAGTTAGATGAAGACATCAAACATTTACGGTAAAATTAGAAAAATCTCTTTATGTCACCAGATGACACCAGAGGTTAAACTCTCCACCATGAACAGTAAACATCATCAGGATCTAGGTTTTCATTACTGAGCTGCAGTCTCCTTTATTTTACCTTGTGCGTCTTCAGTCTCTAAAGATCTGCATCTCAAGAAAACTTCTCAGCAGGTCAGGAACAACGGTGCTGTTTGACCATCAGTGTTTCACATCCCTCACTCATAGTGGAATCAATCAATCAATCAATCAATCAATCAATCAATCAATCAATCAATCAATCAATCAATCAATCAATCAATCAATCAATCTCTCTCTCTCTCTCGTATTTATTTAGCTCCGCCTTCATTCTGCAAACCAGAATGTATTGCACAATATGGTAGAGCTGCACACTACCTTTGTCATCTGTGGTGTCATCAATTCAGAAATTAGTAACATGAAGCAACAAAAACTGAAATTTTTATTTTCTATTTCAAAAACTATTTTACAGATTCCGGCATTATATTCTCTATAATATTTGAATTGCATGTGACAAACACAGAGTATTACTACTAGTATTACTATAACACACGTTCAAAATCGTTCTCTATATTCCGTAACTGTGTACAAAGGCTATAGACAGCGATACACAGTGTCAAAAGCGTCAAACAGAAAATAGTGATCATTAGCGTCCCAAACCCTCTCCTTCTATTCACCAGACTTCTTCTTCTTTTGGAGTGTAAGGTCAGCTTGTATCCTTAGTGTTGCATTACTTCCATATTCTGCAGCCTCACAAGTAAGGGAGGAAACAGCAGCAGTTCATCACAACATCTGGACAACAAGCAGAACATCAATCTGATAATCTAATACATGAAAGAGAACCACTTAGCTAATTGTTTAGCTGTGAATGTATTTGAAAGATTTGGGAACTTTTTGTATTGTTGCTCAAGAAAGACTATTTGTTTACATACAAGAATAATAAAGAATTACTCACTGTTATACTATCTGTTTACATCTCTTTCCTACCTCAGTTCATTCGTTCTGTAATATGTATAAATATATATATATATATATATATATATATATATATATATATATATATATATATATATACATATATATATATATATATATATATATATATATATATATATATATATATATAATACCTACATACATACATACATACATACATACATATATATATATATATATATATATATATATATATATATATATATATATATATATATATATATATACACATATATACTATTTCCTCTATTTTTGGTCCTGGGTTTCCATAACTTTATTCTTATCTATTTAATGAGCATTGCTGGAGATGTGCCTGAGATCTAATTGTATCACTATCATCCGTTTGCATCTTAACATAACACAACTAAGTGACAGCACCAATCCTCTTTGATATGAAGGTAACAGCAACATCAACACTGATTCATTCATGATGCATTACCTTGTATGTCTTCAGTCGTGTTAAGAAGAGAAAAAGTCACAATTCTTCTGAGGACATGGAAGGTGTGGAGGACTGTAAGCTTTGTATACTGAGTCTGTCTGGCGTGCTGTGTCAGCAAGTTCTGGCTTGTAGTTGGCAGATGCGAGCTTTTGCCAACTGCCATCCTCTGGTTGGAGGACGACCCTGCTCTCCACTGAGCCACATAGTGTCTGTATTTAAAGCTACAACCAACCTAAAGAATGAGATGTTGGTCTGGTTAAAGGAGCTCCACAGAGGGAGAGATTTACATCTCACAAGATTTCTGCATATTTCATTTCTCCGACTTGTGCTCTTATTATTTGTGTCAGTTTTAATGGGTCCATGTTCTTTACTCCTCCCTCTCCTTCACATCGTATCCCAACATTTAGTAGTTTCACCCTCTGATCTCCACCCTCCTCTTCCTCTTCTTCACTCTCAGATTCACCCAAACTTGTTTCATCTTTCTTCCTTCTCTTACGATATGCCGACTTCTTCCCTCCTTCTTTCCACTCACCCTCCTTCCCAAAGTCAAAGTCCTAGAATATAAATATTGTGGATAATTGCCGGCGTCACTCTAATAGTCAAAACGCCTTGCTTACGTTCTTTACGTTCCTTACGTTCCTTACGTACGAGTCTGTGCGTCAACCGGCTCAGGAGCAGCGTCGGGACTCGGCTGCCCTCTAGCGGCGACAGGCTGCAACTGCTGCTGGAACTACTTTCGGTTTCGTTGGTTGTTAGTTATTTATTCATTAAATAATTATTTTCCTTTTCTATTAATATTAATTGAAACACACCTGCCTATAAACTATTTGTAGGCAAGACAATTTATTTTTATTCATTTTATTATTTATTGTTTATTCATTTAATTGGCTCTGCCACTATATGGGTCTAAGGGTGATTTGATAATAGGGTGTCAAAATAAAAAATTGATGGGTGATACAATGGTATGTTTTGCTGTGTACAGAAATAACTGTTAGATTGACTGCTGGAATGTGAATATGCCTATGATTTTAATAGGTACATGCACTAATACTTTCTTTTTTGCTTGTTTTTTTATCAGTTTATATTGTTTGAGGAAAGCAAAATCAATATTCTTACTAGAAATTCTAATGGAAATTATTGTTGTAATTGAAGCTAAAAAAAAAGGGCAGGCAGGAAGAAATGTTCAGATCCCTTACTTAAATAAAAGTATGCCTATCAATACCACACTAATAAACAAGTTACAAGTAAAAGTCCTGCATTGAATGTCATTTACAGTAAAAGTATGTAAGTATACTCAGAATGTATTAAATGTAATCATTGTGCAGTAAAATAGTCTCTGTCAGTGTCTGCCTATTAAAATGGATGTTTTGGGGAGTCATATTATTGTGGCAATAATATTTATGTTGCTAAAATGTTGACTTTTCATGAGCACAGAATAAAAGCAGCCCTGTTTTCAGGAGTTTCAGAGAGACGATGCATTTTCACGCTGATCCAAGAGGCTTTAAAATACTTTATTTATCTTAAGAAAAAGAGGAATACATTCTTCAGTTTATCAGAAAACATTAAAATTAAAAATATGTAAAAGTGCTTGTCTCTGACACAAAGTGTGAAAATCTCTGAACTGGAGCAATGATGATGATGATAAATATGAGGAAGATGATGATAATACACAGAAACTGATTCTTCAACATGTCTCTCTTGTCTTGGTCAACCAGGTGTCGCTGTTTGACCTCCCAACATTTACAATCCCATGTTAACAGACAACAAACATTAACAATGAATACAGTTCTTATTTACAGTCAGTGGTCACAGCTTTGTGAAAAAAATAAGACAAACGTAGTAGCAGGTAACCATAGCAACAATATTTCCCTGAGTGATTCAACTTAATGCTAGTTTATAAACTGCAAAGTTTTAGTACATGTACACTTTATGCAAAAAATACAGTTTTTTCTCTAAAAGAGTGAAAAATAAAGAATGAAAAAAAGATATATATATAGTTGATCTAATGACAGTGTTGTTGTTTTGAATGAAATGTGAAAATACATTTTGGTAAATGGCTAAATAGACTTGTAAACACTGTTATGTCATTCACATACATTCATAGACTGAGACAGAGGCTACCAAACAATTGTACAGAACATTTGCAATTCAATTTAAAAGTGGCATCTTGTTAGTTCCCATGAGTCTTTGCATTGTGGTGCTACTAGACCCAGCTACTTGGCTAATTAGCTGACATCATCTTGATATCACTTATTCACTTAAATGTGCTCCTTCATAAACTTTGTGATTATTAAATAACACTGTATGTTTATAGTAATGTTGTCAGTGAATCTCATATTTGTCCCTATTTCTGTTCGTAACTTTATGCTGTTGTTAATCCACAGACATACACATGTGTCATACACAGATCCAGATGTGTCTCAGACTGAATCAAGTCCACATCAGGATCTTTTAGTGTAAACACTTAAAGGCTTGATAACTCAGCCTCGTTTTGGATGCTGTTTGTTTGGTTTTGCTGAGTAGAAATATTTTTTACAATGTAGAAAGCAAGTGTTAACAAAACCAGTACAGCTGCTGTCAGTCCCAGTAACACCCCACGGGGAAGACGATCCACCCCCAACTCTCTGGTTGTGAAGGATCCTTTCTCAGATTTGTTGCGCTTTGTGTCTCAGGTTCAGGCCGATCCCTCTCTGCTGCAAAGAGACCAAAGAAATCTGTTTCATTCATGTGAAGAAAAAACATTTAATTAAGAAGAAAACAAAATAGCAACAACAGATGAAGTTGTAACAAATGCCCCAGATACTGCAAAAATAAAGTACTTTTTTTTATCTCAGGTTATTATTTACGAATAAATCTGCTGAATTGAACGTGTTGAAAAAGTTCTTCTGAATCCACCTACCAGTGACATTGAGGTGACATTGTCTAGAGTTCGCCCCATTATTCGTGAACACTTGACACTGGTACAGACCCGAGTCAGCAGTCCTGAGTCTGGACACATGAAGTCTGAGTCGTCCTTCTCTGAGGACGTCTTTGTCCCACTGGACTCGTCCTGCAAACTGTTCATCCTGAGACTCTGGAACCTCCACACCTTCATGTATGTGAAACAGGACTGAGGGTCTGACATCAGTTATCAGTTGACAGAGGGTAAGAAATACATTTGTGGAGCGTTGAGTGTTGGTGGTGAACGTCCATTCCAGTGTGATGTTGTGGTTCTCCTCTGCCTGATAGGAGCTCTGTGTCACATTCACTACAAATGATCCTGTTGAGGAGACACAGAGGGAGAGTGAGGAGCAGACAAACTGACGGCTTTAACATGTGAGCCTTTAAACTCCATCTCTAGATGTTTCTGTGGAGTGTTTAGAGATGATTCAGAGCTTTACAAATAAAGTAAAAATAAGTTAACTAACCAGAGAAAGAGGAGGTCAGGGTGAAGAGCAGCAGGATCCAGAAGATCATCTTCTGCTTGAGTCAGAAACACATCACATCAAGATGTTGGAGGGAAAAATCTACATTCTGTCTTCAGCCATCACAATGCTCCATCACAATGCTCCATCACAATGCTCCATCACAATACTCCATCACAATGCTCCATCACAATACTCCATCACAAATCACAAATCACAAATCATAATTCTCCTGAAGACATTTCATTTAAATAAATCAATAAAATAAGTATAAACTGCAGTCTGGTGTTTCTAGATAGAACCAGAGGTTCATCACTATACAGGAAACAGTCAACAAGTGTCTCTAAAACACTACAACCTGCTCTGGTTTCAGCAGCAAGTCAATCAGAGGCAGAGTATGGGGGCGTGTCCTCTGGTTGTGCTCACATGCGCAGATCGAGTTTCATCATTTAACACCATGTCGTGTTTTAAGAAGAAACATTTATGCACGTGAGAACAACCTGCTAACTTAACTTCAACTCTGTAAATCTTTATTTCCTCCTACACTGAAGGCTTATCATTGTCATCTATCAGGCACGTTATGAACATCTTTCTACCAACATTCATAACAAACACCAAACAGTGAGCACACACAACCTCATGTTATTGTTTAAGATGACACTTTACTAAATGATACAGATGTTTTTTATTCATCAGTCTGATTGGTCTTCAATGAACCGCATCGTTTTTGTTGAATTGTCTCCTTACTGAACGAAGCGACCACGTTATTACCTGTAAACATCTTGTCTAATACACCAATCCTCTCATAATAAACATGGACACAATTCATATGATGATGACACCAACATGAAGGACTTTCATAACTTACCTTGTTCTTCTTCACTCGTGTAAAACACTGAAGTCTTCTCACCATTTAACCTCCTTTGGTTCTTCACATCATTCTGACGCGTTAGAGGAAGAAACTAAATAGTCTGAGAATAAAAACAGTTGGAGCTGTGCGTCTTAAAAGCACCGTGTGTAGGAAGTGTGTGGGGGGGGGAAGACCAGTGAGGCTGGTTCCTGATTGGTCCAACCCACAACACACCAAAGACGTCAGCCAGAGTTTACCACAGTTCAAGTTGTGAAGTACTTCCCTTTTTCATCTGTCTTGTTATCAATTCAGAAATAAAACTGATAAAACGTGTTTTCATGTTGCAAACATGAGACATCAGTTATTGATACAAATATAAACTCTGAGTGAAGAAACGAGATAAATACATGAAAAAAAAATATATAAAACATACATTACATACTTTTACTGTAAATGACATTCAATGCAGGACTTTTACTTGTAACTTGTTTATTAGTGTGGTATTGATAGGCATACTTTTATTTAAGTAAGGGATCTGAAAATTTCTTCCTGCCTGCCCTTTTTTTTAGCTTTAATTACAACAATAATTTCCATTAGAATTTCTGGTAAGAATATTGATTTTACTTTCCTCAAACAATATAAACTGATAAAATAAACAAGCAAAATAGAAAGTATTAGTGCATGTACCTATTAAAATAATAGGCATATTCACATTCCAGCAGTCATCTAACAGTTATTTCTGTACACAGCAAAACATACCATTGTATCACCCATCAATGTTTTTTTTTGACACCCTATTATCAAATCACCCTTAGACCCATATAGTGGCAGAGCCAATTAAATGAATAAACAATAAATAATAAAATTAATAAAAATAAATTGTCTTGCCTACAAATGTTTTGTAGGCAGGTGTGTTTCAATTTATATTAATAGAAAAGGAAAATAATTATTTAATGAATAAATAACTAACAACCAACGAAACCGAAAGTAGTTCCAGCAGCAGTTGCAGCCTGTCGCCGCTAGAGGGCAGCCGAGTCCCGACGCTGCTCCTGAGCCGGTTGACGCACAGACTCGTACGTAAGGAACGTAAGGAACGTAAAGAACGTAAGCAAGGCGTTTTGACTATTAGAGTGACGCCGGCAATTATCCACAATATTTATATTCTAGGACTTTGACTTTGGGAAGGAGGGTGAGTGGAAAGAAGGAGGGAAGAAGTCGGCATATCGTAAGAGAAGGAAGAAAGATGAAACAAGTTTGGGTGAATCTGAGAGTGAAGAAGAGGAAGAGGAGGGTGGAGATCAGAGGGTGAAACTACTAAATGTTGGGATACGATGTGAAGGAGAGGGAGGAGTAAAGAACATGGACCCATTAAAACTGACACAAATAATAAGAGCACAAGTCGGAGAAATGAAATATGCAGAAATCTTGTGAGATGTAAATCTCTTAATAGGATGTAACAGTTTTCTCATAACATTTATTTTCCTTTGGTTGCAGTAAATCACCAAATCACATATAAGTAAGGTCCATAAAAGAGCAATAAAAACTACTGAGATCAGGAGAACAAGCAGGTGTTCATGTGACGAGGTTACCTGAATAATACAGCAAATACAAAGAAACTAAAACATTTGAGATTTCAGAATTTGACATTTTTACTGAAAAATTGATGTATTCTTTGCATTTTTAAATCAGCTATTTACTAAAACACCACCTGAAAAAAAACACACAAGCTGTTGCATTTTTATTTTATTATGTAAGATTTAAAAAAATGCTTTAAATTCCTTAAATACTGTAAAACACATCTAAAAACAGGATTATGAAGTTATACATTGTTCAAGGGCTTAAAAATATATTTTGTATGCATCTAATGATTTTGGACTTATAACGTTATTTATATATTTTCAATACTAGAATTATGACCATAGAAATAAAAAAGCTAACGTTAGACTATTTTATATAACTGCATTTAAAAAGTACATTCATAGGTAGATAGGTGTTTATTTCCTTTTAAAATATGTACTAAGCTTTAGTTTGGTTCCAGCTTGGTTTGTCTCTGTGCTGTTACATATATATATATATATATATATATATATATATATATACACACACACACACACACAGCGGGTAAAATAAGTATTGAACACGTCACCATTTTTCTCAGTAAATATATTTCTAAAGGTGCTATTGACATGAAATGTTCACCAGATGTCAGGAACAACCCAAGTAATCCATACATACAAAGAAAACCAAACAAATACGTTCAGACATTAAGTTGTGTGTAATAAAACGGAATGACACAGGGGAAAGTATTGAACACGCTTCCTGAAATGTGTTTAATACTTGGTACAAAAGCCTTTGCTGGTAATGCCCATATATGGGCGGCCGGAATATTCCCCTGCAAATGCGCTCTAAGACGCATTCAGGTGCTCCTCGGACGTTCTAACTCTAGAGAAGCCGTTCTTGTTACTCCTGTGTGTTCAAGAGCTTTAATTCGTGATGTGGAAACTAAATAGAAGCTACAAAGAAGAAGAGTTAGATTTTAGTGCTTAAACGACTCAGTAGTTAACTTTTAGAGTTGTGGTTCCAACCTAAAGGTGTGATCTATGAATGTTTCTTGTAATTGTTGCAAAAATCAAGGAGTCTAAAGTGGTAAAAGTGGGAGAGCAGAGGCCCAATGGTCAGTATGAAAAGACACAAACATTTATTAAATAAAAACTCCTTGTTGCTGCACCACAGATGGAAATGGATGCGTGCTGCTGAAGCAGGAGGAGAAGACAGTCTCCAAACACCACACCTAAAGAAGAGGAGGAAGAACACAAGAGATATAAAAGCAGACTGAGAAGAATCCAGACACACAAACTGGAGAACTGCAGCTCTTCACACCACTGAAGAAGAACAAGGTAATGTGTGAACATCTCATGATGTGTTTACTGTCCTCACAGTTTTATTCTTTAAAGAAGTAACACTCATAATAAAATATATTTAGAAAAGTAACACTGTAATAAAAAAGAATCCTTAAGAGTTTATATTACATTTTGACGGAGTCTTGTTCATGATGACCCCGACTATGTACAAGTCAAATATTATGAGAGTTTATTGTACAGTTTTTGAAAATATTGAAGGCAAAGTCAGCTAAGATTCCATTTTGATATTCATCATTTCTCCATATTTGAATCCTAATGTCATTTTTGCTGACACTACAGCATTACATTGTTTTCTAAATCTGTTCTGGTGTCACTCAGGGAACGTTGGTGATTACTAATTAATATAAAAAGAATATGAAAACTGAAAAACAGCTTTTTCATTCGTCATCAAATCATTCCAAAGATCAATACAGTTCCAGATACAAGAATCAGCTTAATAAGTTTGATTTGGTTAAAAATGTTGAATTTTCTGTGTCAGTATCTGTGTATCATCATCATCATCATCATCATCATCATTGCTCCAGTTCACAGATCTTCACACTTTGTGTCAGAGACTTTAAAAATCTATTGTTATGAAGCTCTGATGCATTTTTTTATTTGCTGTCTACTGTCTCCAGAATCAAAAGTAAAGAGAAGAAGCTTTCAGTTTGTGGAACAGACTTAACAGGACAATCAGACCCGAACCTGAACTCATACAAAACCAAAACACAAGATCACGTGGTATATAGCAGCGACTCCTCCTCCATCGAAAGAAAAACAACAGGATGTTTATCATTAAAGCCCTACAACAGAAGAAGTCTCTGAAACATTAAATACTCTCTGTCTCTCTGTTTTATCCTTTGACTGAAGACATTCAAGGTGACGTATTCATATATTCATCTTCAGATAGTGTATTTGTTCATGTATTTATCTCGTTTCTTCTCTCAGAGTTTATATTTGTATCAATAACTGATGTCTCATGTTTGCAACACGAAAACAGTTTTATCAGTTTTATTCTTTAATAAAGTAACACTCATAATAAATATATTTAGAAAAGTAACAGTTAAAATAACCTTTACTGGTTCTTAGAGGAGAAAGGAGCATCAGTGGAGTTAGTAGAGTCACAAAGTCTATGTTAACAGTGCAAACCTGACTGATGATATGATAAAGTAATACTCTGTGTTTGTCTCATGCAATACAAATATTATAGAGAATATAATGCCAGAATCTGTGAAATATATTAGGATATTATAAATTTAAATTTCAGTTTTGTTGGTTCATGTTACTCATTTCAAAGCTTTGGAAGTGAAGGCACAGAAAATAAATATTTGGTCAAGAGAGAGAGAAGAGAGAGAAGAAGCACTGCAGTTTAGATGATGATGTTTACTGTTCATGGTGGAGAGTTTAACCTCTGGTGTCATCTGGTGACATAAAGTGATTTTTCTCATTTTACCATAAATGTTTGATGTCTTCATCTAACATCTGAGTTTTGATGTGATGTGTTTCTGACTCAAGCAGAAGATGATCTTCTGGATCCTGCTGCTCTTCATCCTGACCTCCTCTTCCTCTGGTTAGTTAACTTATTTTTACTTTATTTGTAAAGCTCTGAATCATCTCTAAACACTCCACAGAAACATCTAGAGATGGAGTTTAAAGGCTCACATGTTAAAGCCGTCAGTTTGTCTGCTCCTCACTCTCCCTCTGTGTCTCCTCAACAGGATCATTTGTAGTGAATGTGACACAGAGCTCCTATCAGGCAGAGGAGAACCACAACATCACACTGGAATGGACGTTCACCACCAACACTCAACGCTCCTCAAATGTATTTCATACCCTCTGTCAACTGATAACTGATGTCAGACACTCAGTCCTGTTTCACATACATGATGGTTTGGAGGTTCCAGAGTCTCAGGATGAACAGTTTGCAGGACGAGTCCAGTGGGACAAAGACGTCCTCAGAGAAGGACGACTCAGACTTCATGTGTCCAGACTCAGGACTGCTGACTCGGGTCGGTACCTGTGTGACGTGTTCACAAGAGATGGTGCGAACTCTAGACAATGTCACCTCAGTGTCACTGGTAGGTGGATTCGTCAGATTTCTGTAGATAAATAAAAACTTGAAAAAAGCATTTTTTCTTCCAGTAACTGGGAAATATAGTTACAACTTCATCTGTTGTTGCTATTTAGTTTTCTTCTCAGTGAAATGTTTTTTCTTCACATGAATAAAACAGATTTCTTTGGTCTCTTTGCAGCAGAGAGGGATCGGCCTGAACCTGAGACACAAAGCGCAACAAATCTAACAAGAGATCCTTCACAACCAGAGAGTCGACCACAACCAGAGAGTCGGGGAAGGATCGTCCTCTACTGTGTACTGGGACTGACAGCAGCTGTACTGGTTTTGTTAACACTTGCTCTCGGCATTGTAAACAAGATTTCTACTCGGCAAAAACCAAAAACCAAACAAACAGCATCCAAAAATGAGGCTGAGTTGTTAAGCCTTTCAGTGTTTGCACATTAAGATCCTGATGTGGACTTCAGTCAGTCCACCTCAGTGTGTATGACACATGTGTATATCTGTGGATTAACATCAACATTAAAGTATGAACGAAAATAGAGGAAATTATGATTTAGTGATATGAGAGTCAGTACAATAGTAGTAATGTATCCAACCTGATGTAAAAGAACAGAGAGCTGATGTAAACCAGTTCTTATTTACAGTCTGTGGTCACAGCTTTGTTCAGGAAATGACAAACAGATAAACTAGTAGCAGGTAACCATAGCAACACTATTAATGCTCCACTGAGCAGATAATGATTAAAAACATCTTCACCTCTAAAAGATCTGAAATATGTGTTCACGTTATTGAGATAATGTTGAGAAGCATATTTACTTTCATGTATATTTATTCTGTGCTTTTCTTGTTTCTTTACATTTCCCTTTTGCACTTTAAGCTTTATGTGATGAATGTTTTTATGATACTGAGGAACCAGCAGTTGCTGAAATATTTGTACTTATTTTTTACTGAATTGTATGTATTTTAATGAGCTTTGCTGACTGATATATCATGAAAATATTGACTTATTATATTGATCTTCTCAATAATTTGTGGAACTGTTACATCTAATGGAAAAGTTGTTTTCAGTTTTAATAAACATTTTATTTTGCTGTATGTCCAAATTTCACTTAATGGTTAAACTTAAATCAAGTTTATGTGAAGAGTTTATTTTGCACATTTTGTTCATCTTCAAGTACATGTAAGCAGATGCAAAATACAATTTTAAAATGTATTTTCTGAATAAAAATATATTTGATGTCATAAGAGTTTGCTGTGATGAAATTAATATCATTTTTGTATAACATTTCCAAAGACAGATGGGTTTTATATTTCCAAGCAGTGAGAACATTAGTAATAAAACAATATAAATATATATACACACATTCGTAAGTATATCTACATATGACACTATTATTAGTTTGTTTTTGCCCATTCTGCCTCTTCTCTCCCTCTTTTCAGACACATTCCAGGCTCCTTCATCTCTATTCAGCCTTCTTGTCATCCTCCACCTGTCCACCAGGTGTCCTCAGACCCTCCTCTTCCTGATCACCTGACTTTCACCTCCACCTGCTCACCTGTGTCCTATTTTACAATCACCCATTTAAGTACATGTACCAGAGCCTTTCCCCCAGTTTGTCTGTGTTGCATTGCTTTCTATGGACCAGGACCAGGACCAGGACCAGGACCTTAAAAAAATAAAAATCGATTGAATGAAATAAAATAAATAGTGATTAAAATAAAGTAAGAGAAAATATTTATTTTAATAAAAGATTAAAATGGGATATCCAAGATAGTTCTTTAATTTCCTTGAAAAATAATAAATAAAATAATAAGTAGCCAAGTCACTTGCACCTTGCCCCTTGCCAAGTACTACAAATACTACTCCACCTTGCCAAGTTGCCCAAGGCAGCACATTTTCAGCAAAGTGGGGAAAAAGTCTTAAGAAACTGTAATCAAACAGACATTGAACATGATTTCAGTTTAATACATGAAAGTGTTGAAATAAAACATTTCAACACTAGTTCTGGTTTTTCCGCTCAGGTGGCTCCTGGTTTGATTGTTGAGCAGGTTGATGAAGAATCGATTTCTGAGAAAAAAAAAACACATGCAAAGTTGAAGTTTAAAGTACCATCAAATATAAATACTTAGTACCTGAGTAAATATGCAGTACATAATTACTTTCAAAATTACTTTACAAATGCGTTCATTTCTGGACATTAATGATAGTACCCATTGTCCAAAAAGACAGCTTTTATAGTGACAGCAATAATAAAAACAAATGAACAACGTCCATGAGAGAGAAACAATTCCCTCTATTGTTTTATATCTTTATCCTCCAACTCTTATGACTCATCCCATCGAGCATTTGTCCGTTGAAAAGACGTTTAGTTTCTTTTTTCACCGACTGTGACCAATTCTGAACGTCTTTTCAACGTCGGCCATAGTCGACATTGAAAAGATTATTTGAACAAAACTGACTCATAACCATTGAGTTATAGCATTTTGATGTTTCAGTCACTGTTGCTTGACCAATTGTGGAATATTGCAATTTTAGAAAGTGAAAGTCAACAACAGTTGGCAACAATCTGTATGCATTGTATTTGGTCACACCCCGATAAGCCGGGTTATTCTAATATGTTCTGTACCATTTTGTATTTGCCTTTTAATGGATTTAGGTCAATATATACAGTGGGTACGGAAAGTATTCAGACCCCTTTAAATTTTTCACTCTTTGTTTCATTGCAGCCATTTGCTAAAATCGAAAAAGTTCATTTTTTTTCGCATTAATGTACACTCAGCAACCCATCTTGACAGAAAAAAACAGAAATGTAGAAATTTTTGCAAATTTATTAAAAAAGAAAAACTGAAATATCACATGGTCATAAGTATTCAGACCCTTTGCTGTGACACTCATATTTAACTCACATGCTGTCCATTTCTTCTGATCCTCCTTGAGATGGTTCTACTCCTTCATTGGAGTCCAGCTGTGTTTAATTAAACTGATTGGACTTGATTAGGAAAGGCACACACCTGTCTATATAAGACCTTACAGCTCACAGTGCATGTCAGAACAAATGAGAATCATGAGGTCGAAGGAACTGCCCAAGGAGCTCAGAGACAGAATTGTGGCAAGGCACAGATCTGGCCAAGGTTACAAAATAATTTCTGCAGCACTCAAGGTTCCTAAGAGCACAGTGGCCTCCATAATCCTTAAATGGAAGAAGTATGGGATGACCAGAACTCTTCCTAGACCTGGCCGTCCAGCCAAACTGAGCAATCGTGGGAGAAGAGCCTTGGTGAGAAAGGTAAAGAAGAACCCAAAGATCACTGTGGCTGAGCTCCAGAGATGCAGTAGGGAGAGAAAGTTCCACAAAGTCAACTATCACTGCAGCCCTCCACCAGTCGGGGCTTTATGGTGAGTGGCCCGACGGAAGCCTCTCCTCAGTGCAAGACATATGAAAGCCCGCATAGAGTTTGCCAAAAAACACATGGAGGACTCCCAAACTATGAGAAATAAGATTCTCTGGTCTGATGAGACCAAGATTGAACTTTTTGGCGTTAATTCTAAGCGGTATGTGTGGAGAAAACCAGGCACTGCTCATCACCTGCCCAATACAATCCCAACAGTGAAGCATGGTGGTGGCAGCATCATGCTATGGGGGTGTTTTTCAGCTGCAGGGACAGGACGACTGGTTGCAATTGAAGGAAAGATGAATGCGGCCAAGTACAGAGATATCCTGGAAGAAAACCTCCTCCAGAGTGCTCAGGACCTCAGACTGGGCCGAAGGTTCACCTTCCAACAAGACAATGACCCGAAGCACACAGCTAAAATAACAAAGGAGTGGCTTCGGAACAAGTCTGTGACCATTCTTGACTGGCCCAGCCAGAGCCCTGACCTAAACCCAATTGAGCATCTCTGGAGAGACCTGAAAATGGCTGTCCACTGACGTTCACCATCCAACCTGACAGAACTGGAGAGGATCTGCAAGGAAGAATGGCAGAGGATCCCCAAACCCAGGTGTGAGAAACTTGTTGCATCATTCCCAAGAAGACTCATGGCTGTACTAGCTCAAAAGGGTGCTTCTACTCAATACTGAGCAAAGGGTCTGAATACTTATGATTATGTGATATTTCAGTTTTTCTTTTTTAATAAATTTGCAAAAATTTCTACATTTCTGTTTTTTTCTGTCAAGATGGGTTGCTGAGTGTACATTAATGAGAAAAAAATTAACTTTTTCGATTTTAGCAAATGGCTGCAATGAAACAAAGAGTGAAAAATTTAAAGGGGTCTGAATATTGAAAATTCCGTACCCACTATATATATATTAATATATATATATTAGTAACAGCACAGAGACAAACCAAGCTGGAACCAAACTAAAGCTTAGTATATATTTTAAAAAGGAAATAAACACCTATCTACCTATGAATGTTCTTTTTAAATGCAGTTATATAAAATAGTTTAATGTTAGCTTTTTATATTTCTATGGTCATAATTCTAGTATTGAAAACATACAAATAACTTTATCAGTCCTAAATCAATAAATGCCATACAAAATATATTTTTAAGCCCTTGAACAATGTATAACTTCATAATCTCAACAGCTTGTGTGTTTTCCTTCAGGTAGTGTTTTAGTAATTAGTTGATTAAAAAAATGCAAAAAATACACCAATTTTCAGTAAAAATGTCAAGTTCTGAAATCTCAAATGTTTTAGTTTATTTGTATTTGCTGTATTATTCAGGTAACCTCGTCACATGAACACCTGCTTGTTTTCCTGATCTCAGCACAGTTTTTTTTAATCGCTCTTTTATGGACCTTAAAATAAATGTTTTGAGAAAAAAATAGAAAAAGCAAAGGTTTTATGTATTTATTTTTATTCAAAAAATAAGCATTAGAAAAATGTATTCATTTACTTATCAAACTTCAAGGCATAAAAATCTTAATGCCTTATCGCAGGGCTGAATGACCATTTGAATTATTACAAAACCAGTCCAGCTGCTGTCAGTCCCAGTACACAGTAGAGGACGATCCTTCCCCGACTCTCTGGTTGTGAAGGATCTCTTGCCTGAGAGAGGAAGTCTGAGTTTATATGAAGTGAGCAACAAGAACTGCAGCTTCCAGCTTTTGGTGGTTATTTATTGCAAAAGAATAAAAGCAAAGAAATACAGCACAATGATGAGGAAGTCGTTATGTTGGTCACAGGCTGAGTTGTGAGGTGAGAACAAAATAGCAGAACTAAGATTGATGCGTTCAGAGTTTCTCTTTCGTGTCGTAACTCGTAAATATTCTCCTTGTTTCTGAGAAGAGTTCAGACACACAAACTGGAGAACTGCAGCTCTTCACACCACTGAAGACGAACAAGGTAATGTGTGAATATCTCATGATGTGTTTACTGTCCTCCCGTTAGATTCAAGGACATAACGCACAAACTGAACACACTGTGATCTGTGGAGCCTCAAACACTGGCTCTAATTGACTCTGACTGATTGCAAAACCGCAACACAAGTTACGTGATCTGTAGCTGGAATGTAACTGAACTTCCGTTTGTCTGGGTGATTTGGCTGAAGACATTCAATGTGTGTATTAATATATTCATCTTCAGGCTGTCATTATGTGAATCATGTTGTCAGATAGTGTATTTTTTCATGTATTTGTCTCGTTTCTTCAGGCAGAGTTTATAATTGTATCAATAACCGATGTGTAATGTTTGCAACCCTAAAACACGTTTTATCAGTTTGAGATTTAAAAAAACAGAAATACTAAATAAACATACTGAAAGTGAAGAAATAGATAAGATAAACCTTTATTAGTCCTTTAGAGGAGAAAGGTGCAGCGGTAGTCGTTAGTGGCAGCTGGAAAAGTGAGCCTCCATCTGAAATGTAATGCTTGTCTATTCCTGGTGTTACGGTACAAAAAGCAAGGAGAAGAATAATTTATCCAATTTGATATAACAAGTCAAATTTCAAGAGATTTTGCTGTACAGCTTTTGAAAAAAATTGAAGGCAAAGTCAGCTAAAATGACATTATGATATTCATTTGCTGACATTGGCTTAAATTCTTCCAAAATCTGTACTGGTGTAAAGAGCCTCTTCCTCTTTGCGTCTCTCTTCCCTGCCTTTGGCCAGTTCATGAGCTCTGCATTGGGCTTTAACAGAAATAATATTCAGGAAGTGACATAAATAGTTATATCCTGTTGGATACGATTTGTGGACTACTTTTAGTTTACAATCTAGCAGGAAATACTGTAATTACACCGAACAAAACCTTCACATGGTTGTTGTCTCCTCTCACAGGGAGAAGATGATCTTCTGGATCCTGCTGCTCTTCATCCTGACCTCCTCTTTCTCTGGTTAGTTCACTTATTTTTACTTTATTTGTAAAGCTCTGAATCATCTCTAAACACTCCACAGAAACATCTAGAGATGGAGTTTAAAGGCTCACATGTTAAAGCCGTCAGTTTGTCTGCTCCTCACTCTCCCTCTGTGTCTCCTCAACAGGATCATTTGCTGTGAATGTGACACAGAGTTCCTATCAGGCAGAGGAGAACCACAACATCACACTGGAATGGACGTTCACCACCAACACTCAACGCTCCTCAAATGTATTTCATACCCTCTGTCAACTGATAACTGATGTCAAACACTCAGTCCTGTTTCACATACATGGAGGTGTGGAGGTTCCAGAGTCTCAGGATGAACAGTTTGCAGGACGAGTCCAGTGGGACAAAGACGTCCTCAGAGAAGGACGACTCAGACTTCATGTGTCCAGACTCAGGACTGCTGACTCGGGTCTGTACGTGTGTGACGTGTTCACAAGAGATGGGCCGAACTCTAGACAATGTCACCTCAATGTCACTGGTAGGTGGATTCAGCAGATTTCTGTAGATAAATAAAAACCTGAAAAAATCACTTTCTTTTTGCATCTGGGAAATATAGTTACAACTTCATCTGTTGTTGCTATTTAGTTTTCTTCTCAGTGAAATGTTTTTTCTTCACATGAATAAAACAGATTTCTTTGGTCTCTTTGCAGCAGAGAGGGAACGTCCTGAATATGAAAAACATAGCGCATTAGGTCAGGGAACGGATTCTTCACAACCAGAGAGTCGGGGAAGGACCGGCCTCTACTGTGTACTGGGACTGACAGCAGCTGGACTGGTTTTGTTAACACTTGCTCTCTACATTGTAAAAAAGATTTCTCCTCAGCAAAACCAAACAAACAGCATCCAAAACGAGGCTGAGTTATTAAGCCTTTAAGTGTACTTGGCAAAACCAAACAAACAGCCTTTATTAAGCCTTTAGGTGTTTGCACTAAAAGATCCTGATGTGGACTTCAGTCAGTCTGAGACACATCTGGATCTGTGTATGACACATGTGTATGTCTGTGGATTAACAGCAGCATTAAGTTATGAACAGAAATAGGGACAAATATGAGATTCACTGACAACATTACTATAAACATACAGTGTTATTTAATAATCACAAAGTTTATGAAGGAGCACATTTAAGTGAATCAGTGATATCAAAATGATGTCAGCTAATTAGCCAAGTAGCTGTGTCTTTGCACCAGAATGCAAAGACTCAATTATTTGTCACTAACTGGATGTAAAGCAGATGCTGAGTTTAAATTTAATTGCAAATGTTCTGTGCAATTGTGTGGTAGCCTCTGTCTCTGTCTATGAATGTATGTGAATGACGTCATTTAGTGTTTACAAGTCCATTTAGCCATTTACCATAAAGTATTTACACACTTTATTCAAAACAACAGCACTGTCATTAAATCAATTATATTTTTTGTTTTATTTGTATTCTTTATTTTTCACTCTTTTACAGAAAATAAACTGTATTTTTGCGTATATTGTTCATGTACTAGCACCTTGTACTTTATAAACTAACATTAAGTTGAATCACTCAGCGTGATGTTGGTGATTACTAATTAAAATAAAAAGAATATAAAAACTGAAAACAGCTTTTTCATTTGTCGTACAATTCATCAAATCATTCCAAAGATCAATACAGTTCCAGATATAAGAATCAGCTTAAAACATTTGATTTAGTTAAAAAAGTTGAATTTTCCGTGTCAGTTTCTGTCTACTACCATCATCATCATCATCATCATCATCACCACCATCATCATCATCATCATCATCATTGCTCCAGTTCACAGATCTTCACACTTTGTGTCAGAGACTTTAAAAAACTATTGTTATGAAGCTCTGATACATTTTTCTATTTGCTGTCTACTCTTCTCCAGAATCAAAAGTAAAGAGAAGAAGCTCTCAGTTTGTGGAATAAACTTCAGTTAAACATCAAGTCTCTGTTCTTTAAACTGGGGATGAACACTGAACAGGAAAATCTCACTGGACTCAGACTGCAGCTCGGATTCATTGCAAAACTACAACACAAGATCAGGTGGTATTAACCTACCGGAAACCACCCACAGACCGCGAGCTCGTCCTCCATCGAGAGAGAAATAACATTGATGTTCATCAAAAACTATGAACTGAAAGTTGAAATACTGTTCATCTTTGATAAAAGTTCTTTACAAACAGAAGCAGTCTTTATTTAAGTCTGACACAGATTATGTTTCGTCCTGTTTGTTGGCAGATTATTTTAAACCAGTTCCTTGATGATATTCTATATTTTTCCCATGAAAAGGCCTGAAAGAAGAGTTTGTGGTGTGTAGTTAGTTTTCTGTGACGTGTTTTCTCCTCAGATAAATCACATACACACATTTGTAACTTTCTTTACAGCAGCCGTTGATAAACCCAAACCCGTGACACCAGAACCAGCACCAGAAACACCAGAACCAGTACCAGAAACACCAGAACCAGCACCAGAAACACCAGAACCAGCACCAGAAACACCAGAACCAGCACCAGAGAGACCAGAACCAGCACCAGAGAGACGGGGAAGAATTCCCCTCATTGTTGTACTGGGACTGGTGGCGTTAGCAGTAGCAGCTGTTCTGGCTGCCTGTCGCTGGAAAATGGTACAATAGTGCACAATCGATGTACAAAAACCATGCAGGCTATATATAATCTCCGGAGTCTATTTTTTGCACTGTAATATGTATATTTTTATATCATATCTGTTTTTATCATGTGCATTTGACTCCTGCAGGATGTAATGAATCCTTCAGATCTGTCTCTTCTGATGTCTTATGAAACTGTCATGGAAAACAGGAAGTGATGCTTTTGTTTATAATAAAAACTAATGAAACAAAAAAGAGTTGTTACTGTTCTTTATTTGTAATGTGCAGTTTAAACAGAAATGTACTGTCTTTGTTTCCTGTTTTATTGTTGAAGGTGTAGCTGTTATTGACTGTCTGTTATTGATCGTCACTCTCACTGTATTGAGTTAACACTGCTATCACTGACAGAGACCACCAGAGGGAGCCCTTTATGTCTGCAGGTTACAGCTGGGATCATTTACACCATCAGGCTCTTTAAATGGAACTGATGATCACTTTTATTTATTTTATCTCTGAGACTTCTGCTTCATGTGTCTTCTGACTTATGACCTGATTCATTTGTCAAACATTGAAATGTTTCCTGTGTATTTCAATACTTTAGTTTAAGAACTTGATAATCCAGTTGTTTTAATTTTATGATGTAGTACAGTAAAAAGTACAATATTTACCTCTGAGATGTAGAACAGTAAACTTTTATAAACTGATATTTCAAAATGTTTTAAGTACATTCATATTAACAGGCAGATTAAAAAGATAGGTGTTTATTTCCTTTTTAAAATATATACTAAGCTTTAGTTTGGTTCCAGCTTGGTTTGTCTCTGTGCTGTTACTAATATATATATATATATACACACACAGTGGGTACGGAAAGTATTCAGACCCCTTTAAATTTTTCACTCTTTGTTTCATTGCAGCCATTTGCTAAAATCGAAAAAGTTCATTTTTTTTCGCATTAATGTACACTCAGCAACCCATCTTGACAGAAAAAAACAGAAATGTAGAATTTTTTGCAAATTTATTAAAAAAGAAAAACTGAAATATCACATGGTCATAAGTATTCAGACCCTTTGCTGTGACACTCATATTTAACTCACATGCTGTCCATTTCTTCTGATCCTCCTTGAGATGGTTCTACTCCTTCATTGGAGTCCAGCTGTGTTTAATTAAACTGATTGGACTTGATTAGGAAAGGCACACACCTGTCTATATAAGACCTTACAGCTCACAGTGCATGTCAGAACAAATGAGAATCATGAGGTCGAAGGAACTGCCCAAGGAGCTCAGAGACAGAATTGTGGCAAGGCACAGATCTGGCCAAGGTTACAAAAGAATTTCTGCAGCACTCAAGGTTCCTAAGAGCACAGTGGCCTCCATAATCCTTAAATGGAAGAAGTATGGGATGACCAGAACTCTTCCTAGACCTGGCCGTCCAGCCAAACTGAGCAATCGTGGGAGAAGAGCCTTGGTGAGAGAGGTAAAGAAGAACCCAAAGATCACTGTGGCTGAGCTCCAGAGATGCAGTAGGGAGATGGGAGAAAGTTCCACAAAGTCAACTATCACTGCAGCCCTCCACCAGTCGGGGCTTTATGGCAGAGTGGCCCGACGGAAGCCTCTCCTCAGTGCAAGACATATGAAAGCCCGCATAGAGTTTGCCAAAAAACACATGGAGGACTCCCAAACTATGAGAAATAAGATTCTCTGGTCTGATGAGACCAAGATTGAACTTTTTGGCGTTAATTCTAAGCGGTATGTGTGGAGAAAACCAGGCACTGCTCATCACCTGCCCAATACAATCCCAACAGTGAAGCATGGTGGTGGCAGCATCATGCTATGGGGGTGTTTTTCAGCTGCAGGGACAGGACGACTGGTTGCAATTGAAGGAAAGATGAATGCGGCCAAGTACAGAGATATCCTGGAAGAAAACCTCCTCCAGAGTGCTCAGGACCTCAGACTGGGCCGAAGGTTCACCTTCCAACAAGACAATGACCCGAAGCACACAGCTAAAATAACAAAGGAGTGGCTTCGGAACAAGTCTGTGACCATTCTTGACTGGCCCAGCCAGAGCCCTGACATAAACCCAATTGAGCATCTCTGGAGAGACCTGAAAATGGCTGTCCACCGACGTTCACCATCCAACCTGACAGAACTGGAGAGGATCTGCAAGGAAGAATGGCAGAGGATCCCCAAATCCAGGTGTGAGAAACTTGTTGCATCATTCCCAAGAAGACTCATGGCTGTACTAGCTCAAAAGGGTGCTTCTACTCAATACTGAGCAAAGGGTCTGAATACTTATGATTATGTGATATTTCAGTTTTTCTTTTTTAATAAATTTGCAAAAATTTCTACATTTCTGTTTTTTTCTGTCAAGATGGGTTGCTGAGTGTACATTAATGAGAAAAAAATTAACTTTTTCGATTTTAGCAAATGGCTGCAATGAAACAAAGAGTGAAAAATTTAAAGGGGTCTGAATATTGAAAATTCCGTACCCACTATATATATATTAATATATATATATATTAATATATATTAGTAACAGCACAGAGACAAACCAAGCTGGAACCAAACTAAAGCTTAGTATATATTTTAAAAAGGAAATAAACACCTATCTACCTATGAATGTACTTTTTAAATGCAGTTATATAAAATAGTTTAATGTTAGCTTTTTATATTTCTATGGTCATAATTCTAGTATTGAAAACATACAAATAACTTTATCAGTCCTAAATCAATAAATGCCATACAAAATATATTTTTAAGCCCTTGAACAATGTATAACTTTATAATCTCAGCAGCTTGTGTGTTTTCATTCATGTAGTGTTTAGTAATTAGTTGATTAAAAAAATGCAAAAAATACACCAATTTTCAGTAAAAATGTCAAGTTCTGAAATCTCAAATGTTTATTTGTATTTGCTGTATTATTCAGGTAACCTCGTCACATGAACACCTGCTTGTTTTCCTGATCTCAGCACAGTTTTAATCGCTCTTTTATGGACCTTAAAATAAATGTTTTGAGAAAAAAATAGAAAAAGCAAAGGTTTTATGTATTTATTTTTATCAAAAAATAAGCATTAGAAAAATGTATTCATTTACTTATTAAACTTCAAGGCATAAAAATCTTAATGCCTTATCGCAGGGCTGAATGACCATTTGAATTATTACAAAACCAGTACAGCTGCTGTCAGTCCCAGTACACAGTAGAGGACGATCCTTCCCCGACTCTCTGGTTGTGAAGGATCTCTTGCCAGATTTGTTGTGCTTTGTGTCTCAGGTTCAGGCCGATCCCTCTCTGCTGCAAAGAGACCAAATACATCTGTTTTATTCATGTGAAGAAAAAACATTTAATTAAGAAGAAAACGAAATAACAACAACAGATGAAGTTGTAACTATATTTCCCAGATACTGCAATAAGAAAGTACTTTTTTTTCACAGGTTATTATTTAGGAATAAATCTGCTGAATTGAACGTGTTGAAAAAGTTCTTCTGAATCCACCTACCAGTGACATTGAGGTGACATTGTCTAGAGTTCTTCCCATCTCTTGTGAGCATGTCACACTGGTACAGACCCGAGTCAGCAGTCCTGAGTCTGGACACATGAAGTCTGAGTCGTCCTTCTCTGAGGACGTCTTTGTCCCACTGGACTCGTCCTGCAAACTGTTCATCCTGAGACTCTGGAACCTCCACACCTTCATGTATGTGAAACAGGACTGACTGTCTGACATCAGTGAACAGTTGACAGAGGGTAGAAAAGTAATTTGAGGAGCGTTGAGTGTTGGTGGTGAACGTCCATTCCAGTGTGATGTTGTGGTTCTCCTCTGCCTGATAGGAGCTCTGTGTCACATTCACTACAAATGATCCTGTTGAGGAGACACAGAGGGAGAGTGAGGAGCAGACAAACTGACGGCTTTAACATGTGAGCCTTTAAACTCCATCTCTAGATGTTTCTGTGGAGTGTTTAGAGATGATTCAGAGCTTTACAAATAAAGTAAAAATAAGTGAACTAACCAGAGAAAGAGGAGGTCAGGATGAAGAGCAGCAGGATCCAGAAGATCATCTTCTGCTTGAGTCAGAAACACATCACATCAAAACTCAGATGTTAGATGAAGACATCAAACATTTACGGTTAAATGAAAAAACAAAAATGTCTTTATGGCAGCAGAGGTTGAATTCAGATCAGGGTCTAGTAGTTGTGGTTTTCACTGAGCAGCAGTGCGAGAACTGATGACAGAAGAGGAAGTTACACACCCCATACAGCTGGTGAGAATCGAGGTTATTAATTTTAGCTTTGCTTCTTTGTCGCCTACTACACCTACTCTGGGTCCACACTACATGTTTCATCTGTGGTGTCATCAATTCAGAAATAAGTAACATGAACCTTAACTGAAATTTAAATGTATTATGTCCTAATATATTTCACAGATTCTGGCATAACATGAGACATCAGTTATTGATACAAATATAAACTCTGAATGAAGAAACGAGACAAATACATGAAAAAATACACTATCTGAAGATGAATATATTAATACGTCACCTTGAATGTCTTCAGTCAAAGGATTAAACAGAGAGACGAGAGAGTGTTTCATGTTTCAGATAATTTTGATCCACGTGTCTGTTCTTTAACTTCCGATTGAGGAGGAGCTCGTACATTTAACTCAAGCTGTGACCAACAGAAGGACTCCCTCATCATATGTGCAGCATTTCTTTGCTTCACTTAATTTGCAAAAAATAACCAAAAGCTGGAAGCTGCAGTTCTTGTTTCTCACTTTACAGAAGTTCAGACTTCCTCTCTCAGAGAGAAGCGATGAGGCAACGTTTGTTCTGAACGCATTTTAACTTCCACTACAGATGCTATAAATTAGTATCTGTTGTTTTGTGGATTTATTCTGAATATGATAATCATGTTATTGTTTAAGATGACACTTTACTAAATGATACAGATGTTTTTTATTCATCAGTCTGATTGGTCTTCAATGAACCGCATCGTTTTTGTTGAATTGTCTCCTTACTGAACGAAGCGACCACGTTATTACCTGTAAACATCTTGTCTAATACACCAATCCTCTCATCATAAACATGGACACAATTCATATGATGATGACACCAACATGAAGGACTTTCATAACTTACCTTGTTCTTCTTCACTCGTGTAAAACACTGAAGTCTTCTCACCATGTAACCTCCTTTGGTTCTCCACATCATTCTGACGCGTTAGAGGAAGAAACTAAATAGCAAACGACACATATGAACATATCCTGTGGTATGTGTGACTGACTCTGCGTTCGTTTCTGCACATTCAGCAACAGTCACTGGGAATTGACCAACGTTTCTCTCTCAGCCAATTACATCTGATCAATCCCTTCTTACTTTCGAGGGAAACTCCCTCCTCATATAACTGTGGTGGTGTAATTCTCAGTAAAAGAGGAAGCTGGCCTGACCGCAGGTTAACTTCAGACTCCAGCTGAGTCTCCATCAGAGGTCAGTCCGCCGTGGACAGAAGGAGATCCGGCTCCTAGACAGCTGTGCTCTCTGCAGCAGCAGCGTCTCCTCCTCCTCACGAGGAGTCACGGGAGAACCAGAACCAGGACTGAGCGGAGCTGACTGTCACACACCTGCTGCAGAAATATCCCATCAACTTTAACCCAAAACCTATGATTCACAATGTCATGAATCAATAAAGGTGAATGTCAACTCCCATGAGACAAAATCACAAGAAGAGCCCATTCAAGTGTAACTCCTGTGTGCACACTGACGGGACACTGACTCAGAAACAGTATGACAGATAAATAAACCCAACAAATAACATAAACATTTGGCCGTTATGTCCACATACTTGATCCTCCTCAAAGGAGGTTTTATTATCGGTCTGGTTGTTCATGCATTACAGTATGTTTCACTTCATGATTGCACAACAGTGTGCTGTGTGTTGTTTCATTAGTTTTTATGATAAACAAAAGCATCACTTCCTGTTTTCCATGACAGTTTCATAACTCATCAGAACAGACAGATCTGAAGGATTCATTACATCCTGCAGGAGTCAAATGCACATGATAAAAACAGATATGATGTAAAAATATACATATTACAGTACAAAAAATAGACTCCGGAGATTATATATAGCCTGCATGGTTTTTGTACATCGATTGTGTACTGTACCAGAACAGCTGCTACTGCTAACGCCACCAGTCCCAGTACAACAGAGAGGCACATCCTTCCCACGGACAGACAGTGGATCTTAAGTGAGGGGATGGAAATGTTGGTTCTGGAGGAGAATCTCCATTCTACTGTGATGTTGCTGACCTCCTCTGCCTGATACCTCAGAGCCGTGTGGTGAGGCTGAAACACCCTGAGAGGAAAGAAAAGGAGAAGAAGTGTAACAGTGCAGACTTCTCTTTAGCAAGAGTGCCCACAGTCTTCTGTGTTAGTTTCATAAGTGCCATTGGAATCATACACATGGGTATGATGACACCATACTGGTATGTGTTAAGCCATCAAACCCACTTATGTGCTATGGTGTCACACACACACTCATAGCACTCTTGGCACTTTTCACACATCGACATCGACTGCCGGAATCGAACACCGATCCTCTGGTTGGAGGATGACCCTGCTCTCCACTGAGCCACATAGTGTCTGTATTTAAAGCTACAACCAACCTAAAGAATGAGATGTTGGTCTGGTTGAAGGAGCTCCACAGAGGGAGAGATTTACATCTCACAAGATTTCTGCATATTTCATTTCTCCGACTTGTGCTCTTATTATTTGTGTCAGTTTTAATGGGTCCATGTTCTTTACTCCTCCCTCTCCTTCACATCGTATCCCAACATTTAGTAGTTTCACCCTCTGATCTCCACCCTCCTCTTCCTCTTCTTCACTCTCAGATTCACCCAAACTTGTTTCATCTTTCTTCCTTCTCTTACGATATGCCGACTTCTTCCCTCCTTCTTTCCACTCACCCTCCTTCCCAAAGTCAAAGTCCTAGAATATAAATATTGTGGATAATTGCCGGCGTCACTCTAATAGTCAAAACGCCTTGCTTACGTTCTTTACGTTCCTTACGTTCCTTACGTACGAGTCTGTGCGTCAACCGGCTCAGGAGCAGCGTCGGGACTCGGCTGCCCTCTAGCGGCGACAGGCTGCAACTGCTGCTGGAACTACTTTCGGTTTCGTTGCTTGTTAGTTATTTATTTATTAAATAATTATTTTCCTTTTCTATTAATATAAATTGAAACACACCTGCCTACAAAACATTTGTAGGCAAGACAATTTATTTTTATTCATTTTATTATTTATTGTTTATTCATTTAATTGGCTCTGCCACTATATGGGTCTAAGGGTGATTTGATAATAGGGTGTCAAAATAAAAAATTGATGGGTGATACAATGGTATGTTTTGCTGTGTACAGAAATAACTGTTAGATTGACTGCTGGAATGTGAATATGCCTATTATTTTAATAGGTACATGCACTAATACTTTCTTTTTGCTTGTTTTTTTATCAGTTTATATTGTTTGAGGAAAGCAAAGTCAATATTCTTACTAGAAATTCTAATGGAAATTATTGTTCTAAGTAAAGCTAAAAAAATAGCTTCAAGACATTTTCAGATCCCTTACTAAAATAAAAGTATGTCTATCAATACCACACTAATAAACTACTCTGTTACAAGTCAAAGTCCTGCATTGAATATGTTATTTACAGTAAAAGTATGTAAGTATACTCAGAATGTAGTTTAATGTAATCATTGTGCTGTAAAATAGTCTTTGTCAGTGTCTGCCTATTAAAATGGATGTTTTGGGGAGTCATATTATTGTGGCAATAATATTTATGTTGCTAAAATGTTGACTTTTCATGAGCACAGAATAAAAGCAGCCCTGTTTTCAGGAGTTTCAGAGAGACGATGCATTTTCACGCTGATCCAAGAGGCTTTAAAATACTTTATTTATCTGAAGAAAAAGAGGAATACATTCTTCAGTTTATCAGAAAACATTAAAATTAAAAATATGTAAAAGTGCTTGTCTCTGACACAAAGTGTGAAAATCTCTGAACTGGAGCAATGATGATGATGATAAATATGAGGAAGATGAAGATGATGATAATACACAGAAACTGATTCTTCAACATGTCTCTCTTGTCTTGGTCAACCAGGTGTCGCTGTTTGACCTCCCAACATTTACAATCCCATGTTAACAGACAACAAACATTAACAATGAATACAGTTCTTATTTACAGTCAGTGGTCACAGCTTTGTGAAAAAAATAAGACAAACGTAGTAGCAGGTAACCATAGCAACAATATTTCCCTGAGTGATTCAACTTAATGCTAGTTTATAAACTGCAAAGTTTTAGTACATGTACACTTTATGAAAAAAATACAGTTTTTTCTCTAAAAGAGTGAAAAATAAAGAATGAAAAAAAAATATATATATAGTTGATCTAATGACAGTGTTGTTGTTTTGAATCAAATGTGCAAATACATTTTGGTAAATGGCTAAATAGACTTGTAAACACTGTTATGTCATTCACATACATTCATAGACTGAGACAGAGGCTACCACACAATTGCACAGAACATTTGCAATTCAATTTAAAAGTGGCATCTTGTTAGTATTCCCATGAGTCTTTGCATTGTGGTGCTACTAGACCCAGCTACTTGGCTAATTAGCTGACATCATTGTGATGTCACTTATTCACTTAAATGTGCTCCTTCATAAACTTTGTGATTATTAAATAACACTGTATGTTTATAGTAATGTTGTCAGTGAATCTCATATTTGTCCCTATTTCTGTTCATAACTTAATGCTGCTGTTAATCCACAGACATACACATGTGTCATACACAGATCCAGATGTGTCTCAGACTGAATCAAGTCCACATCAGGATCTTTTAGTGTAAACACTTAAAGGCTTAATAAAGGCTGTTTGTTTTTGTTTTGTTTTGCAAGTAGAAATCTTCTTTACAATGCAGAGATGAAGTGTAAACAAAACCAGTACAGCTGCTGTCAGTCCCAGTCCACAGTAGAGGACGATCCTTCCCCGACTCTCTGGTTGTGCTCGACTTCTGGTTGTGAAGGATCTCTTCTCAGATTTGTTGTGCTGTCTCAGGTTCAGGCCGATCCCTCTCTGCTGCAAAGAGACCAAATACATCTGTTTCATTCATGTGAAGAAAAAACATTTCACTGAGAAGAAAAACTAAATGGCAACAACAGATGAAGTTGTAACTATATTTCCCAGATACTGGAATAAGAAAGTACTTTTTTCAAGTTTTTATTTAATAAATCTGCTGAATTGAACGTGTTGAAAAAGTTCTTCTGAATCCACCTACCAGTGACATTGAGGTGACATTGTCTAGAGTTCTCCCCATCTCTTGTGAACACGTCACACTGGTACAGACCCGAGTCAGCAGTCCTGAGTCTGGACACATGAAGTCTGAGTCGTCCTTCTCTGAGGACGTCTTTGTCCCACTGGACTCGTCCTGCAAACTGTTCATCCTGAGACTCTGGAACCTCCACACCTTCATGTATGTGAAACAGGACTGACTGTCTGACATCAGTTATCAGTTGACAGAGGGTAGAAAAGTAATTTGAGGAGCGTTGAGTGTTGGTGGTGAACGTCCATTCCAGTGTGATGTTGTGGTTCTCCTCTGCCTGATAGGAGCTCTGTGTCACATTCACTACAAATGATCCTGTTGAGGAGACACAGAGGGAGAGTGAGGAGCAGACAAACTGACGGCTTTAACATGTGAGCCTTTAAACTCCATCTCTAGATGTTTCTGTGGAGTGTTTAGAGATGATTCAGAGCTTTACAAATAAAGTAAAAATAAGTTAACTAACCAGAGAAAGAGGAGGTCAGGATGAAGAGCAGCAGGATCCAGAAGATCATCTTCTGCTTGAGTCAGAAACACATCACATCAAAACTCAGATGTTAGATGAAGACATCAAACATTTACGGTAAAATGAGAAAAATCACTTTATGTCACCAGATGACACCAGAGGTTAAACTCTCCACCATGAACAGTAAACATCATCAGGATCTAGGTTTTCATTACTGAGCTGCAGTCTCCTTTATTTTACCTTGTGCGTCTTCAGTCTCTAAAGATCTGCATCTCAATAAAACTTCTCAGCAGGTCAGGAACAACGGTGCTGTTTGACCATCAGTGTTTCACATCCCTCACTCATAGTGGAATCAATCAATCAATCAATCAATCAATCAATCAATCAATCAATCAATCAATATTTATTTAGCTCCGCTCTTCATTCTGCAAAAACCAGAATGTATTGCACAATATGGTAGAGCTGCACACTACCTTTGTCATCTGTGGTGTCATCAATTCAGAAATTAGTGACATGAAGCAATAAAAACTGAAATTATTATTCATCAAAAAAATATTTTACAGATTCCGGCATTATATTCTCTATAATATTTGAATTGCATGTGACAAACACAGAGTATTACTACTAGTATTACTATAACACACGTTCAAAATCGTTCTCTATATTCCATAACTGTGTACAAAGGCTATAGACAGCGATACACAGTGTCAAAAGCGTCAAACAGAAAATAGTGATCATTAGCGTCCCAAACCCTCTCCTTCTATTCACCAAACTTCTTCTTCTTTTGGGGTTTAAGGTCAGCTTGTATCCTTAGTGTTGCATTACTTCCATATTCTGCAGTTAGTCAACTCCTACCGCGTCGGGAATGCTATATTTAACTCATCAGACCTGTGAAAGCATTTTCTGCCTTGCCCACTTCGGTTTTGTTCTACCGATTCTCAGGCCATCAGGATGGCGTACAGCTCAACAGTAAACACACTTAGGAAATGTGTATTGTGTATTAAATAACACAAGCAACTTCTTCAGACCCTCCATCCTTAAGTGTTTCAACATGATGTAGCTTATCTCATCTTTCCCTGGTGCAGTTTTCTCAGTTCTAGCCAGTGTTACTTCATTCAGGTGTTGACATCTATTCTCAAGCAGAACATCAATCTGATAATCTAATACATGAAAGATAACCACTTAGCTAATTGTTTAGCTGTGAATGTATTTTACCTTGTTCGTCTTCAGTGGTTGTTTTTTTTATCCGCTTGTTTTCCTCTTCCTGGTTTATGGTAACAAAGGGTCTCTGCTTCAGCAGCACGCATCCATTTTCATCTGTGTTGCAGCAACAAGGAGAATATTTTCAAAGGAAGATAAACTGTGAACACCTCGACCGTAGATCCATCATTTGTGCAGCATTTCTTTACTTCACTTCTTTTGCAAAAAATAATCAAATCTGGAAGCTGCAGTTCTTGTTGCTCACTTTATAGAAACTCAGACTTTATCTCTCAGAGAGAAGTCACGAGGCAACCTTTGTTATGGACGCACTTTGACTTCAGCTTTAGATGTTATAAATTATTATCTGTTGTTTCGTGGAATTAATCTAAAGAGAAGAATAGTCTAATCAATGAAGAGAACCACTTAGCTAATTGTTAAGCTGTGAATGTATGTAAAGATTGTGAAACTTATTGTATTGTTACTCACTGTTATTCTGTTTACATCTTTTAACCTAAGTTCATTCGTTCTGTTTTATATATATACACACACATATACATACATACATACATACATACATACATACATACATACATATACATACATACACACACACACACACACACACACACACACAATACATTTTGCTCTATTTTTGGTCCTGGGTTTCCATAACTATATTCTTATTTATTTAATGAGCATTGCTGGAGATGTGCCTGAGATCTAATTGTATCACTATCATCCGTTAACATCTTAACATAACACAACTAAGTGACAGCACCAATCCTCTTTGATATGAAGGTAACAGCAACATCAACACTGATTCATTCATGATGCATTACCTTGTATGTCTTCAGTCTGTTAAGAAGAGAAAAAGTCACAATTCTTCTCAGTCAAGACATGGAAGGTGTGGAGGACTGTAAGCTTTGTATGCTGAGTCTGTCTGGCATGCTGTGTCAGCAAGTTCTGGCTTGCAGATTGCAAGTTCTGAAGTTGCTGGGCTTCTGCCAACTTCTGTGCTTGGCAGTTGGCAGATGCGAGCTTTTGCCAACTGCCATCCTCTGATTGGAGGACGACCCTGCTCTCCACTGAGCCACACAGTGTCTGTATGTAACCAAGCACAAGGCTGTGGCCACAAACTAATACCAACAACGCCACTGCCTTTTGGGTAAAGCGGGAGACACTTTATAATATTAAATATAATTTCAGGTCCTGCAGTGAGGTAGCGTGAATGTTGCCCAACATCAAACACAACGATATGAATTTAAAAGAAAGATCATTTATTTACATTCCGGATCACCAACATACGGTTTAAAACAGTCAACATCAATATAAAACACTGTTTAAAATGATCACAGATATCTGATCACAGATAACATTATAAGTCTTAAATCATTAAATGCCATACAAAATATTTTTTAAGCCCTTGAACAATGTATAACTTCATAATCCTGTTTTTAGATGTGTTTTACAGTATTTAAGGAATTTAAAGCATTTTTTTTAAATCTTACAAAAAAAAAAAGCAACAGCTTGTGTGTTTTCCTTCAGGTAGTGTTTTAGTAATTAGTTGAATCATTTTCTTTTTTACTTTAACACTATGATTAATAGATTAAAATGTGTCCTACTCACCCTCTTTGTCAAACCGTCAGCCATGCTTCCTGGAAAAAGAAGGCGTGCACTTTAGATGATGTAGCACTCAGACATCCAATCAAATATGTTTGTGCATTTGGGTGAACTCAGAGGACAGTGATCATAGATGTAGACTCACTAGAAGTCTTATGTCCATTGATATGGTCGGGGAACATGAACGGGTTCATTTAATTTGTGGCTTAAATGTCCAACATAAAGTCCTAACTTTTCTACACTTTTCTACACTCTGCACAAAACTTTTGCATAAAATAATTAATTAAACTATTGTGTAAACTTCAACTACACCAAAGCACATGCAACATTTTGACATTTTAACAAACACAAACATGGGCTTAACTTACTTTAACAAACTAATATTATACTCTAGTAATTTCCCTATTTGAAAGTAATCAAATAGACAAAAACTGGGGTCAAGGCCTCTGATGAATTGTCCTCTTGCATGGGTGGAAATCCAGTCTTGAAGTTACAGTAGGTGCTGTGGAAAAGGGACGTTTTCACATATATATTGACCTAAATCTATTAAAAGGCAAATACAAAATGGTACAGAACATATTAGAATAACCCAAATACAATGGCTTATCGGGGTGTGACCAAAAATACAATGATACAATTGTTGCCAACTGTTGTTGACTTTCAACTCGATGGGATGAGTCATAAGAGTTGGAGGATAAAGATATCAAACAATAGAGGGAATTGTTTCTCTCTCATGGACGTTGTTCATTTGTTTTTATTATTGCTGTCACTATAAAAGCTGTCTTTTTGGACAATGGGTACTATCATTAATGTCCAGAAATTAACGCATTTGTAAAGTAATTTTGAAAGTAATTATGTACTGCATATTTACTCAGGTACTAAGTATTTATATTTGATGGTACTTTAAACTTCTACTACATTCTAGCGTGACACTTTTTGACTTCACTGCATGTATTTTAAAGCTTTACTTACAAGATACTTTGCGACGAAACAGCACTGTTAACTGCTTTTTTCCAACAGCTTAACAGTTTGCATGTTTTTTTTTTTGTGTTTTTTTTCAGAAATCGATTCTTCCTGGGAATGTGTCTGAAAAGAGGGAGAGAAGAGGCCGAATGGGCAAAAACAAACTAATAATAGTGTCATATGTATATATATTTACGTGTCTGTATATATATTTATGTTGTTTTATTGCTAATGTTCTCACTGCTTGGAAATATAAAACCCATCAGTCTTTGGAATTTTTATTTATTTATTTCATCACAGCAAACTCATATTACATCAAATATATTTTTATTCAGAAAATACACTTTTGCGTGTACAATGGACAAAATAAACACTTTTCATGAACTAGTATTGACTTTAATCATTAAGTGAATTTTGGTCTCAAAATAAAAAGTTCATCAAAACTGAAAACATCTTTTCCATTAGATGTAACAATTCCAAACTAATTATTCAGAAGATCATTATAATAAGTCAACATTTTCAAGAGATAAACAGTCATTAAAGTTAATTTAATATATTGGATTTAGTAAAAATATAAGTTACTCAATATTATAAACATATTCATCACATAAAGCTTAAAGTGTAAAAATTGGGAAATGTAAAAAAATAAGAAAAGAACAGAATAAATATACATTAAGATAAGATAAGATAAGATAAGATAAGATAAGATAATCCTTTATTAGTCCCGCAGGTGGAGGAAATTTGCAAATATTAGAGTAAATATGCTTCTCAGCATTATCTCAATAAGGAGAACACATATTTCACATCTTTTAGAGATAAAGATGTTTTTAATCATTGTCTGCTCAGTGGAGCATTAATAGTGTTGCTATGGTTACCTGCTACTACGTTTGTCTGATTGTCATTTCCTGAACAAAGCTGTGACCACAGACTGTAAATAAGAACTGGTTTACATCAGCTCTCTGTTCTTTTACATCAGGGCTGAAGACATTTCTGTTCACAACCATTTTATTAATAAACATGTATTCTTATGTTGCACAGGAGCTATGCAGGAGGACAGAAAATACATTATTAAATGTCACTATTCTTTAATTGTTTTCTTTGTTTTTTATGTAAATCACTTTGCATTGCCTTGTTGATGTCAGCTAATTGCTAATTTGTCCGTCACTTAGTCACTTTAATGTGCTCCTTATTGAACTTAAATAGATTGTATGATTATAGTCGTGTTGTTAGTTCAGATTGTTGGATACATTACTACTATTGTACTGACTCTCATATCGCTAAATCATAATTTCCTCTATTTTCGTTCATACTTTAATGTTGATGTTAATCCACAGATATACACATGTGTCATACACACTGAGGTGGACTGACTGAAGTCCACATCAGGATCTTTTAGTGTAAACACTTAAAGTCTTAACAACACAGCCTCGTTTGGGATGCTGTTTGTTTGGTTTTGCCGAGGAGAAATCTTGTTTACAATGCAGAGATGAAGTGTAAACAAAACCAGTACAGCTGCTGTCAGTCCCAGTACACAGTAGAGGACGATCCTTCCCCGACTCTCTGGTTGTGTTCGATTGTCTGTCGGTGAAGGATCCGTTCCCTGACCTAATGCGCTATGTTTGTCATGTTTGGGCCGATCCCTCTCTGCTGCAAAGAGACCAAATAAATCTGTTTTATTCATGTGAAGAAAAAACATTTCACTGAGAAGAAAACTAAATGGCAACAACAGATGAAGTTGTGACTATATTTCCCAGATTCTGCAAGAAGAAAGTGCTTTTTTCAAGTTGTTATTTATCTACAGAAATCTGCTGAATTGAACGTGTTGAAAAAGTTCTTCTGAATCCACCTACCAGTGACATTGAGGTGACATTGTCTAGAGTTCGCCCCATCTCTTGTGAGCACGTCACACAGGTACAGACCCGAGTCAGCAGTCCTGAGTCTGGACACATGAAGTCTGAGTCGTCCTTCTCTGAGGACGTCTTTGTCCCACTGGACTCGTCCTGCAAACTGTTCATCCTGAGACTCTGGAGCCTCCACACCATCATGTATGTGAAACAGGACTGAGTGTCTGACATCAGTGAACAGTTGACAGAGGGTAGAAAAGTAATTAGAGGAGCGTTGAGTGTTGGTGGTGAACGTCCATTCCAGTGTGATGTTGTGGTTCTCCTCTGCCTGATAGGAGCTCTGTGTCACATTCACTACAAATGATCCTGTTGAGGAGACACAGAGGGAGAGTGAGGAGCAGACAAACTGACGGCTTTAACATGTGAGCCTTTAAACTCCATCTCTAGATGTTTCTGTGGAGTGTTTAGAGATGATTCAGAGCTTTACAAATAAAGTAAAAATAAGTTAACTAACCAGAGGAAGAGGAGGTCAGGATGAAGAGCAGCAGGATCCAGAAGATCATCTTCTGCTTGAGTCAGAAACACATCACATCAAAACTCAGATGTTAGATGAAGACATCAAACATTTACGATAAAATGAGAAAAATCACTTTATGTCACCAGATGGCACCAGAGGTTAAACTCTCCACCATGAACAGAACATGAGGATCTAGTAGGTGTGGTTTTCACTGAGCTGCAGTCTCCTTTATTTTACCTTGTGCGTCTTCAGTCTCTAAAGATCTGCATCTCAAGACGACACTGTCCTCTGGTCTTAAATCAGAAGTCCTCTCAGCAAGAGTCAACCTGGAAATAAAGAAGTAGATGTAAACATGAGAGAAAGCTCAGGAACTGACACCGAGCTTCATTAATAAAGTCATACCTCATAATGCTACTCATAGAACCACTACCATTACTTATCTATGTTGACGATTAAAAAATCAGCAAGATGGACCAACAAGAAAATAAATCACTATTTTATAATATCTTTATATTTCATATTTTATTTTGAGTGCCTTTCTTTGAAGAATAAAACTGATGCAAACACAAGACACCGCTTAACGATATAAAATAAACATTTCCTCAAGGAATGAGAATGCAACTATAAATTAAGATTTAACCACCAGACTCTCTGACAGAAAGGAATGTAAAGAGGCTGTAAGCCAGGTGGTGATTCCTTCCGAACCTGAAAGGTTTACAAATCGACATGGAAATGTCCTTGAGCAACATGTAAGTGTGACACATTCCCCACCTGTCACTGGGGAATGTAACTGTCAGCCAGTCATAAGAACTCTCGTCAGGTTGTTGGAGCACCAGTTAAACTCTCCACCATAAACAGTGGACATCAACAGGAACTAGTAGATCTGGTTTTCACTGAGCAAGAAAGAGGAAGCTACACACAAACCTCCCTCATGATCAAATTCCATTAACTCCGCCTTTCTCCACCAGACATGGTGCCTACTAGACACACTCTAGGTTCAAACAACCTTTTTCTTCTGTGGTGTCATCAATTCAGAAATAAGTAACATGAACCTTAAATGAAATATAAATGTATAATATCCTAATATATTTCACAGATTCTGGCATTATATTCTCTATAATATTTGTATTGCATGAGACAAACACAGAGTATTACTTTATCATATCATCAGTCAGGTTTGCACTGTTAACATAGACTTTGTGACTCTACTAACTCCACTGATGCTCCTCTTCTCCTCTAAGAACCAGTAAAGGTTATTTTAACTCTTACTTTTCTAAATATATTTATTATGAGTGTTACTTTATTAAAGAATAAAACTGATAAAACGTGTTTTTGTGTTGCAAACATGAGACATCGGTTATTGATACAAATATAAACTCTGAGAGAAGAAACGAGATAAATACATGAACAAATACAGTAAATTAAGATAAATATATTAATACGTCACCTTGAATGTCTTCAGTCAAAGGATTAAACAGAGAGACGAGGAAGTGTTTCACCTTTCAGTCACTTCTTCATACTCGAGTGTGTGTTTATGAAAATCACCTGTGGCGATGACGTATTATTGAGGAGGAGCTTAAGGGAGGAGTCAGTGTTGACTTTTACCACGTGACCTTGTGTTGTGATTTGCATGTAGCCAGTAAAACTAGAGGAAACTAAACAGATCATCAGACTTCTGGTCTATGATGTCAGAGGTCTCTTCTCCTCCTGTTTCAGCAGCACGCCTCCTTTCTTCATCTGTGTTGCAGCAACAAGGAGAATATTAACAAAGAAAGAGAAACTGTGAACACCTCGACCTTAAATCCACCATTTTGAGCAGCATGTCTTCACTTAAGCAAAAGCTGGAAGCTGCAGTTCTTGTTGCTCACTTTATAGAAACTCAGACTTTATCTCTCAGAGAAAAGTCATGAGGCAACGTTTGTTATGAACAAGTTTTATTTCAGCTTTAGATGTTATAAATTATTTCCTGTTGTTTTGTGGAATTATTCTTTATATGATAATTCTTCCCTCGACTAACATTTAAAATGATACATTGGGTAAATAGTCTCCCTCTAATCCTCTACAGGTCTGTTTCTAACGCGTATCAACCATAAACAGCAGCTGTAAATGAGTTTGTATTTAATAAATGTTTGTGTCTTTCATACTGACATTCAAAGGCACTTCAAAGGATATCTCTCCTCTGCCGCCATTGGGCCTCTGCTCTCCCACTTTTACCACTTTAGACTCCTTGATTTTTCCAACCATCACAAGCTTCTTTGCCTTCTCTATGTGTTCATCACTGTTACATCCTATTAAGAGATTTACATCTCACAAGATTTCTGCATATTTCATTTCTCCGACTTGTGCTCTTATTATTTGTGTCAGTTTTAATGGGTCCATGTTCTTTACTCCTCCCTCTCCTTCACATCGTATCCCAACATTTAGTAGTTTCACCCTCTGATCTCCACCCTCCTCTTCCTCTTCTTCACTCTCAGATTCACCCAAACTTGTTTCATCTTTCTTCCTTCTCTTACGATATGCCGACTTCTTCCCTCCTTCTTTCCACTCACCCTCCTTCCCAAAGTCAAAGTCCTAGAATATAAATATTGTGGATAATTGCCGGCGTCACTCTAATAGTCAAAACGCCTTGCTTACGTTCTTTACGTTCCTTACGTTCCTTACGTACGAGTCTGTGCGTCAACCGGCTCAGGAGCAGCGTCGGGACTCGGCTGCCCTCTAGCGGCGACAGGCTGCAACTGCTGCTGGAACTACTTTCGGTTTCGTTGCTTGTTAGTTATTTATTTATTAAATAATTAGTTTCCTTTTCTATTAATATTAATTGAAACACACCTGCCTATAAACTATTTGTAGGCAAGACAATTTATTTTTATTCATTTTATTATTTATTGTTTATTCATTTAATTGGCTTAATTAGACTGCCACTATATGGGTCTAAGGGTGATTTGATAATAGGGTGTCAAAATAAAAAATTGATGGGTGATACAATGGTATGTTTTGCTGTGTACAGAAATAACTGTTAGATGACTGCTGGAATGTGAATATGCCTATTATTTTAATAGGTACATGCACTAATACTTTCTATTTTGCTTGTTTATTTTATCAGTTTATATTGTTTGAGGAAAGCAAAATCAATATTCTTACTAGAAATTCTAATGGGAATTATTGTTGTAATTGAAGCTAAAAAAAAAAGGGCAGGCAGGAAGAAATTTTCAGATCCCTTACTTAAATAAAAGTATGCCTATCAATACCACACTAATAAACAAGTTACAAGTAAAAGTTGCATTGAATATGTAAAAATGTAATTTTTTTATATATTTTTTTTCATGTATTTATCTCGTTTCTTCACTCAGAGTTTATATTTGTATCAATAACTGATGTCTCATGTTTGCAACATGAAAACACGTTTTATCAGTTTTATTTCTGAATTGATAACAAGACAGATGAAAAAGGGAAGTACTTCACAACTTGAACTGTGGTAAACTCTGGCTGACGTCTTTGGTGTGTTGTGGGTTGGACCAATCAGGAACCAGCCTCACTGGTCTTCCCCCCCACACACTTCCTACACACGGTGCTTTTAAGACGCTCCAGCTGTTTTTATTCTCAGACTATTTAGTTTCTTCCTCTAACGCGTCAGAATGATGTGGAGAACCAAAGGAGGTTACATGGTGAGAAGACTTCAGTGTTTTACACGAGTGAAGAAGAACAAGGTAAGTTATGAAAGTCCTTCATGTTGGTGTCATCATCATATGAATTGTGTCCATGTTTATGATGAGAGGGTTGGTGTATTAGACAAGATGTTTACAGGTAATAACGTGGTCGCTTCGTTCAGTAAGGAGACAATTCAACAAAAACGATGCGGTTCATTGAAGACCAATCAGACTGATGAATAAAAAACATCTGTATCATTTAGTAAAGTGTCATCTTAAACAATAACATGAGGTTGTGTGTGCTCACTGTTTGGTGTTTGTTATGAATGTTGGTACAAAGATGTTCATAACGTGCCTGATAGAGACAATAATAAGCCTTCAGTGTAGGAGGAAATAAAGATTTACAGAGTTGAAGTTAAGTTAGCAGGTTGTTCTCACGTGCATAAATGTTTCTTCTTAAAACACGACATGGTGTTAAATGATGAAACTCGATCTGCGCATGTGAGCACAACCAGAGGACACGCCCCCATACTCTGCCTCTGATTGACTTGCTGCTGAAACCAGAGCAGGTTGTAGTGTTTTAGAGACACTTGTTGACTGTTTCCTGTATAGTGATGAACCTCTGGTTCTATCTAGAAACACCAGACTGCAGTTTATACTTATTTATTGATTTATTTATTTAAATGAAATGTCTTCAGGAGAATTATGATTTATGATTTGTGATTTGTGATGGAGTATTGTGATGGAGCATTGTGATGGAGCATTGTGATGGAGCATTGAAGACAGAATGTAGATTTTTCCCTCCAACATCTTGATGTGATGTGTTTCTGACTCAAGCAGAAGATGATCTTCTGGATCCTGCTGCTCTTCACCCTGACCTCCTCTTTCTCTGGTTAGTTAACTTATTTTTACTTCATTTGTAAACGCTCTGAATCATCTCTAAACACTCCACAGAAACATCTAGAGATGGAGTTTAAAGGCTCACATGTTAAAGCCGTCAGTTTGTCTGCTCCTCACTCTCCCTCTGTGTCTCCTCAACAGGATCATTTGTAGTGAATGTGACACAGAGCTCCTATCAGGCAGAGGAGAACCACAACATCACACTGGAATGGACGTTCACCACCAACACTCAACTCTTCTCAAATTACTTTTCTACCCTCTGTCAACTGTTCACTGATGTCAAACACTCAGTCCTGTTTCACATACATGAAGGTGTGGAGGTTCCAGAGTCTCAGGATGAACAGTTTGCAGGACGAGTCCAGTGGGACAAAGACGTCCTCAGAGAAGGACGACTCAGACTTCATGTGTCCAGACTCAGGACTGCTGACTCGGGTCTGTACGTGTGTGACGTGTTCACAAGAGATGGGGCGAACTCTAGACAATGTCACCTCAGTGTCACTGGTAGGTGGATTCAGCAGATTTCTGTAGATAAATAAAAACTTGAAAAAAGCATTTTTTCTTCCAGTATCTGGGAAATATAGTTACAACTTCATCTGTTGTTGCTATTTAGTTTTCTTCTCAGTGAAATGTTTTTTCTTCACATGAATGAAACAGATTTCTTTGGTCTCTTTGCAGCAGAGAGGGATCGGCCTGAAACTGAGACACCAAACGCAACAAATCCTTCACAACCAGAGAGTCGGCCACAACCAGAGAGTCAGGGGATGGATCGTCCTCTACTGTGTACTGGGACTGACAGCAGCTGGACTGGTTTTGTTAACACTTGCTCTCTACATTGTAAACATGATTTCTACTCGGCAAAAACCAAAAACCAAACAAACAGCATCCAAAACGAGGCTGTGTTGTTAAGCCTTTCAGTGTTCGCACATTAAGAACCTGATGTGGACTTCAGTCAGTCCACCTCAGTGTGTATGACACATGTGTATAATCTGTGGATTAACATCAACATTAAAGTATGAATGAAAATAGAGGAAATTATGATTTAGCAATATGAGAGTCAGTACAATAGTAGTAATGTATCCAACAATCTGAACTAACAACACAACTATAATCATACAATCTATTCAATCACAGAGTTCAATAAGGAGCACATTAAAGTGACTAAGTGATGGAAAAATGAACAATTAGCTGACATCAACAAGGCAATGCAAAGTGATTTACATAAAAAACAAAGAAAACAATTAAAGAATAGTGACATTTAATAATGTATTTTCTGTCCTCCTGCATAGCTCCTGTGCAACATAAGAATACATGTTTATTAATAAAATGGTTGTGAACAGAAATGTCTTCAGCCCTGATGTAAAAGAACAGAGAGCTGATGTAAACCAGTTCTTATTTACAGTCTGTGGTCACAGCTTTGTTCAGGAAATGACAATCAGACAAACGCAGTAGCAGGTAACCATAGCAACAGTATTAATGCTCCACTGAGCAGACAATGATTAAAAACATCTTTACCTCTAAAAGATGTGAAATATGTGTTCACGTTATTGAGATAATGCTGAGAAGCATATTTACTTTATGTATATTTATTCTGTTCTTTTCTTATTTCTTTACATTTACCTTTTGCACTTTAAGCTTTATGTGAGGAATGTTTTTATAATATTGAGGAACCAGTAGTTGCTGAAATATTTGTACTTATTTTTTACTGAATTGTATGTATTTAAATGAGCTTTGCTGACTGATATATCATGAAAATATTGACTTATTATATTGATCTTCTGAATAATTTGTGGAACTGTTACATCTAATGGAAAAGCTGTTTTCAGTTATGATAAACTTTTTTTTTTTGCTTATGTCCAAATTTCACTTAATGGTTAAACTTAATACAAGTTTATAAAGAGTTTATTTTGCACATTTTGTTCATCTTCAAGTTGTAAGCAGATGCAAAAATACAATTTAAAATGTATTTTCTGAATAAAAATATATTTGATGTAATATGAGTTTGCTGTGATGAAATTAATAACATTTTTGTATTAAATTTCCAAAGACAGATGGGTTTTATATTCCCAAGCAGTGAGAACATTAGCAATAAAACAATATAAATATATACACACACACGTAAGCATATATACATATGACACTATTACTAGTTTGTTTTTGCCCATTCTGCCTCTTCTCTCCCTCTTTTCAGACACATTCCAGGCTCCTTCATCTCTATTCAGCCTTCTTGTCATCCTCCACCTGTCCACCAGGTGTCCTCAGACCCTCCTCTTCCTGATCACCTGACTTTCACCTCCACCTGCTCACCTGTGTCCTATTTTACAATCACCCATTTAAGTACATGTATCAGAGCCTTTCCCCCAGTTTGTCTGTGTTGCATTGAGTCCATGAACCAGGACCAGGACCAGGACCAGGACCAGGACCAGGACCTTAAAACATTAAAAATCGATTGAATGAAATAAAATAAATAGTGATTAAAAAAATAAGAGAAAATAATTATTTTAATAAAAGATTAAAATGGGATATCCAAGATAGTTCTTTAATTTCCTTGAAAAATAATAAATAAAAATAATAAGTAGCCAAGTCACTTGCACCTTGCCCCTTGCCAAGTACTACAAATACTACTCCACCTTGCCAAGTTGCCCAAGGCAGCACATTTTCAGCAAAGTGGGGAAAAAGTCTTAAGAAACTGTAATCAAACAGACATTGAACATGATTTCAGTTTAATACGTGAAAGTGTTGAAATAAAACATTTCAACACTAGTTCTGGTTTTTCCGCTCAGGTGGCTCCTGGTTTGATTGTTGAGCAGGTTGATGAAGAATCGATTTCTGAGAAAAAAAAACACATGCAAACTGTTAAGCTGTTAAACAAGTAGGGACAGTGCTGTTGAAGGTGTGGATGGATAGTTTTCACTGAAAGTATATATAACGTTACTTTATCCTTTATTAATGAATCATTTATTTGATTACTTGATTACATTTCGTCGCAAAGTATCTTGTAAGTAAAGCTTTAAAATACATGCAGTGAAGTCAAAAAGTGTCACGCTAGAATGTAGTAGAAGTTTAAAGTACCATCAAATATAAATACTTAGTACCTGAGTAAATATGCAGTACATAATTACTTTCAAAATTACTTTACAAATGCGTTAATTTCTGGACATTAATGATAGTACCCATTGTCCAAAAAGACAGCTTTTATAGTGACAGCAATAATAAAAACAAATGAACAACGTCCATGAGAGAGAAACAATTCCCTCTATTGTTTTATATCTTTATCCTCCAACTCTTATGACTCATCCCATCGAGCATTTGTCCGTTGAAAAGACGTTTAGTTTCTTTTTTCACCGACTGTGACCAATTCTGAACGTCTTTTCAACGTCGGCCATAGTCGAGTATAATATTAGTTTGTTAAAGTAAGTTAAGCCCATGTTTGTGTTTGTTAAAATGTCAAAATGTTGCATGTGCTTTGGTGTAGTTGAAGTTTACACAATAGTTTAATTAATTATTTTGTGTACAAAAGTGTAGAAAAGTTAGGACTTTATGTTGGACATTTAAGCCACAAATTAAATGAACCCGTTCATGTTCCCCGACCATATCAATGGACATAAGACTTCTAGTGAGTCTACATCTATGATCACTGTCCTCTGAGTTCACCCAAATGCACAAACATATTTGATTGGATGTCTGAGTGCTACATGATCTAAAGTGCACGCCTTCTTTTTCCAGGAAGCATGGCTGACGGTTTGACAAAGAGGGTGAGTAGGACACATTTTAATCTATTAATCATAGTGTTAAAGTAAAACAATTATTCAACTAATTACTAAAACACTACCTGAATGAAAACACACAAGCTGATGCTTTTTTTTTATGTTAAGATTTTTAAAAATGCTTTAAATTCCTTAAATACTGTAAAACACATCTAAAAACAGGATTATGAAGTTATACATTGTTCAAGGGCTTAACAAATATTTTGTATGGCATTTAATGATTTAAGACTTATAACGTTACCTGTGATCAGATATCTGTGATCATTTTAAACAGTGTTTTATATTGATGTTGACTGTTTTAAACCGTATGTTGGTGATCCGGAATGTAAATAAATTATCTTGCTTTTAAATTCATATCGTTGTGTTTGATGTTGGGCAACATTCACTACCTCACTGCAGGACCTGAAATTATATTTAATATCATAAAGTGTCTCCCGCTTTACCCAAAAGGCAGTGGAGTTGTTGGTATTAGTTTGTGGCCACAGCCTTGTGCTTGGTTACATACAGACACTGTGTGGCTCAGTGGAGAGCAGGGTCGTCCTCCAATCAGAGGATGGCAGTTGGCAAAAGCCGAAATCTGAGCAACTGCCAAGCACAGAAGTTGGCAGAAGACCAGCAACTTCAGAACTTGCAATCTGCAAGCCAGAACTTGCTGGAACAGCATGCCAGACAGACTCAGTATACAAAGCTTACAGTCCTCCACACCTTCCATGTCTTGACTGAGAAGAATTGTGACTTTTCTCTTCTGAACAGACTGAAGACATACAAGGTAATGCATCATGAATGAATCAGTGTTGATGTTGCTGTTACCTTCATATCAAAGAGGATTGGTGCTGTCACTTAGTTGTGTTATGTTAACATGTTAACGGATGATAGTGATACAATTAGATCTCAGGCACATCTCCAGCAATGCTCATTAAATAAATAAGAATAAAGTTATGGAAACCCAGGACCAAAAATAGAGGAAAATGTTGTGTGTGTGTGTTCTCTTCATTGATTAGACTATTCTTTTTTTTTAGATTAATTCCATGAAACAACAGATAATAATTTATATAATCTAAAGCTGAAGTAAAACTTGTTCATAACAAAGGTTGCCTCGTGGCTTCTCTCTGAGAGATAAAGTCTGAGTTTCTATAAAGTGAGCAACAAGAACTGCAGCTTCCAGATTTGATTATTTTTTGCAAAAGAAGTGAAACAAAGAAATGATGGATCTACGGTCGAGGTGTTCACAGTTTCTCTTCCTTTGAAAACATTCTCCTTGTTGCTGCACCACAGATGAAAATGGATGCGTGCAGCTGAAGCAGAGACCCTTTGTTACCATAAACCAGGAAGAGGAAAACAAGCGGATAAAAGAAGAAGAAGAAGAATTCAGTCACTCAAACTGGAGAACTGCAGCTCTTCACACCACTGAAGACGAACAAGGTAATGTGTGAACATCTCATGATGTGTTTACTGTCCTCCCGTTGGATTCAAGGACATAACGCACAAACTGAACACACTGTGATCTGTGGAGCCTCAAACACTGGCTCTAGTTAGGGACAGATGTTTTGGAGTGACAGGTGTTAGTGTGAATGTTTTTTAGGACTGTGAGCTGTAACGTGCACTGTTCTGGTCAATAGTTAATTAAGACTGTGATGAAATAGTTTGATATTTTAAAAAACAGAAATACTCAATAAAAGAACTTGAAGTGTAGAAATAGATAAGATAAACCTTCATTAGTGCTTAGAGGAGAAAGGTGCAGCGGTAGTGGAAGGAGGAAAAGCGGTCAAGTGAGCCGTCATCTGAAATGTAATGCTTGTCTATTCCTGGTGTTACGGTGCGGCTCAAAAACAAGAAGACCTATATTTAAGCAATAACTTGTCACATCTCCAGCGATGCTCATTAAATAACTAAGAATAAAGTTATGGAAACCCAGGACCAAAAATAGAGCAAATAGTATATATATAAATATATATATATCAGTAATGAAAACCTATATCCTATATGATGTTTACTGTTCATGGTGGAGAGTTTAACCTCTGGTGTCATCTGGTGACATAAAGTGATTCTTCTAATTTTACCGTAAATGTTTGATCTCTTCATCTAACATCTGAGTTTTGATGTGATGTGTTTCTGACTCAAGCAGAAGATGATCTTCTGGATCCTGCTGCTCTTCATCCTGACCTCCTCTTTCTCTGGTTAGTTAACTTATTTTTACTTTATTTGTAAAGCTCTGAATCATCTCTAAACACTCCACAGAAACATCTAGAGATGGAGTTTAAAGGCTCACATGTTAAAGCCGTCAGTTTGTCTGCTCCTCACTCTCCCTCTGTGTCTCCTCAACAGGATCATTTGTAGTGAATGTGACACAGAGCTCCTATCAGGCAGAGGAGAACCACAACATCACACTGGAATGGACGTTCACCACCAACACTCAACTCTCTCCAAATTACTTTCATACCCTCTGTCATCTGGTCACTGATGTCAGACAGTCAGTCCTGTTTCAGCTACATGAAGGTGTGGAGGTTCCAGAGTCTCAGGATGAACAGTTTGCAGGACGAGTCCAGTGGGACAAAGACGTCCTCAGAGAAGGACGACTCAGACTTCATGTGTCCAGACTCAGGACTGCTGACTCGGGTCTGTACCAGTGTGACGTGTTCACAAGAGATGGGGCGAACTCTGTGAAATGTCACCTCAATGTCACTGGTAGGTGGATTCAGAAGAACTTTTTCAACACGTTCAATTCAGCAGATTTATTTTGATAAATAGAACCTGATTATCTGGGAAATATAGTTACAACTTCATCTGTTGTTGCTATTGAGTTTGCTTTTCAGTGAAATATTTTTTCTTCACATGAATAAAACGGATTTCTTTGGTCTCTTTGCAGCAGAGAGGGATCGGCCTGAACCTGAGACACCAAACGCAACAAATCTGACAAGAGATCCTTCACAACCAGAGAGTCGAGCACAACCAGAGAGTCGGGGAAGGATCGGCCTCTACTGTGGACTGGGACTGACAGCAGCTGTACTGGTTTCCACTTGCTTTCTGCATTGTAAACAAGATTTCTACACAATCCAAAACAAGGCTGTTATTAAGCCTTTAAGTATTTGCACTAAAATAGTCTGATGTGGACTCGAGTCTACCATAATGTATTTACCCTCTTAGCACATAAAAACAACACTGTCATTAGATCAATTATATATTTTATTTTATTTGTATTCTTTATTTTTCACTCTTTTAGAGAAAATAGGTAAATATGCTTCTCAGCATTATTTCAATAAAGTGAACACAGATTTCAGGTCTATGTAGATAGATCTTATCATGGTCACTTCATGAAGGATAGAAAAGGAATTATGTTTATTTATTCATCTGCTCAGTGAAGCATTAATACTGTTGCTATGGTTACCTGCCACAACGTTTGTCTGATTTTCTCAAAAAAGCTGTAACCACAGACTGTAAATAAGAACTGTATTCATTGTTAATGTATGTTGTCTGTTAACATGGGATTGTAAATGTTTGCAAACTAAACTGAAGAATGTATTCCTCAGTTTGTTGAGAATGTTTCTTTTCTTAAGCTAAATAAAGTATTTTAAAGCCTCTTGGATCAGCATGAAAATGCATCGTCTCTCTGAAACTCCTGAAAACAGGGCTGCTTTTATTCTGTGCTCATGAAAAGTCAACATTTTAGCAACATAAATATTATTGCCACAATAATATGAATCCCCAAAACATCCATTTTAATAGGCAGACACTGACAATGACTATTTTACAGCACAATGATTACATTTAATACATTCTGAGTATACTTACATACTTTTACTGTAAATAACATATTCAATGCAGGACTTTGACTTGTAACTTGTTTATTAGTGTGGTATTGATAGACATACTTTTATTTAAGTAAGGGATCTGAAAATTTCTTCCTGCCTGCCCTTTTGTTTTAGCTTCAATTACAACAATAATTTCCATTAGAATTTCTAGTAAGAATATTGATTTTGCTTTCCTCAAACAATATAAACTGATAAAAAAACAAGCAAAAAAGAAAGTATTAGTGCATGTACATGTGTTTGTAGGCAGGTGTGTTTCAATTTATATTAATAGAAAAGGAAAATAATTATTTAATAAATAAATAACTAACAACCAACGAAACCGAAAGTAGTTCCAGCAGCAGTTGCAGCCTGTCGCCGCTAGAGGGCAGCCGAGTCCCTCCTGTTCTTTGGAGGAGTGGTGTCCTACAAACACCACTCCTCCAAAGAACAGGAGGAGGAACACAAGCGGATATGAAATGCAGACTGACAAGCCTCCACAGTCCAGAGAGAAACAGGAAGAAGATGAACGTGGAACATTTTCCTCTGAGGTGAAGTGACCCGATAGACAGAATGAAAGAAGTCAAATAAACACCTTCAAATTATACTTTGATCTCAAATGTATTGATTTATACAGCACCCTTTAAACAAACATACAGACCAAGTGCTTCACATGAAGAAAACAAACATAAACAACAATTAATACAATGTTGGAAGACTAATAATTACAATAATAAAACATAAAACATAAAAAAAGATAGAATAGAATAAAATACATAATGTTAAAAAATGTAAAAAATGCCTTTTTTTTACAATAAAATTGAATTTCAAATATATGCCTTTAATTTCCTTAGAAAATAATGAATAAAAATAAAATAAATGTAGTCATTTGCAGCTGCTGTTTATGGTTGATCTTTGGTATTCATGGTTGACTTTAGAAACCAGAGTTTATAAGAATGAACTCGACATCAGCATCGACTCTCTGTATTTAAACATTACCTTTATCAGGCTGCTCTAATAGGTCTCTTAGATCTTTACAGTTGATCCAGAATGCTGCAGCACGTGTTCTAACAAAAACTAAGAAAAGAGATCATATTACTCCAGTATTAGCTTCTCTGCACTGGCTCCCTGTTAAATCAAGAATAGAATTTAAAATTATTTTACTTACCTACAAAGCTCTAACTGGCCAGGCACCGTCTTATCTTAAGGAACTTATAGTTCCATATTACCCAACTAGAGAGCTGCGCTCAATCAATGCAGGGTTACTTGTGGTTCCTAGAGTATATAAAAGTAGGATGGGAGCCAGAGCCTTCAGTTATCAGGCTCCTCTTCTGTGGAACCAGGTTCCAGTTTCAGTCCGGGGGCAGACACACTCACCACTTTTAAGAGCAGGCTTAAGACCTTCCTTTTTGATAGCGCTTATAGTTAGAGCTGGTTCAGGTTCGCCTTGGTCCAGCCCCTAGATATGCTGCTATATGCCTAGACAGCCGGGGACTACCTAGGATACACTGAGCTCCTCTCTCCTCTTCTCTCACTCCCTCTTTATGTATTAATCTCCTATTTATGCACATTACTGATTTTGCTTCTTCCCCGAAGTCCTTGTGCTTTCTCGCCTCGCAGGTTCCCAGTAATCGGGTTATATTTGGACTGTCATCGTGCCACCTGCTGAGGCCCTGCTGACACCCACTACTACTACCACTATCATTATTACTTATTATTATTCCCTGTACTATTACGTTTATTGACCTGCTTCTACCCTGGAGTCTTTGTGCTTTCTCGCTTCGCAGGCTTCTATAAATCGTGGCTGTACCTGGACCGTGGTGGTGCATCCTTCTACGGCCCTGCTGACACCGACTGCTACCACCATTATTATTACTAGTCACATTACTATTACTATTACCTGTACCATTAAGCATTTTAGCTTTACTTCCACCCTGAAGCCCTTTTGCTTTCTCGCTCTGCAGGTTTCCATGAATCGTTGTGGTACCTGGACCGTAGTCGTGCCTCCTGCTGTGAGCCGACTGACACCCACTGCTACTTCGATTATTATTATTAATCACATTACTATCCCTATTTCATAATTGTAATTCTACTATAATAATTGCTGCTGTTATTATAAGTAGTCTTATTATATGAATCATTTATGTCTTATACATTGAATGTGTTGTAACTCTGTTATGCTGCTCATTCTGTACACATGACATCTATTGCATTCTGTCCATCCTGGGAGAAGGATCCCTCCTCTGTCGCTCTCCAATAGGTTTCTTCCTTTTTTCTCCCTGTTAAAGGGGTTTTTAGGGGAGTTTTTCCTGTGCCGATGTGAGGGAAGGACAGAGGATGTCGCATGTGTACAGATTGTAAAGCCCTCTGAGGCAAATTTGTGATTCTGGGCTAAACAAAATAAACTGAATTGAATTGAATTGAATTGAAGGCCTCGTGTCATGGAAGTGTTTCAAACATTCGGATGGAATCCTGTTTAAAAAAAGGAGCATCACTCAATCTTCATGCTGAACAATATAACCCACAGCAAAAATAATCATCAACAGAAATATTCATGGTCTGCCAACAGTGGAAAAAACTATGGAAGCGGACAAATATGAAAATAAAAATGCAGCTATTCATACAAACATCTGATCAAATACAATCACATCAATCAGATGAGTCTGAGTTTCGATAAAGTGAGCAACAAGAACTGCAGCTTCCAGCTTTTGGTTATTTTTAGCAAAACAAGTGAAGACATGCTGCACAAATGATGAGGGAGTCCTTCTGTTGGTCACAGGTTGAGTTAACAACAACAAACAGTAGATACGATCGATGCATTCAAAGTTTCTCTTTCGTGTCGTAACTCGTAAATATTCTCCTTTTTTCTGAGAAGAGTTCAGACACACAAACTGGAGAACTGCAGCTCTTCACACCACTGAAGACGAACAAGGTAATGTGTGAATATCTCATGATGTGTTTACTGTCCTCCCGTTGGATTCAAGGACATAACGCACAAACTGAACACACTGTGATCTGTGGAGCCTCAAACACTGGCTCTAGTTAGGGACAGATGTTTTTTCAGACGTACTTTTTTGCATGCAAAACCAAAAACCCCAAACCGCAAACAGACCACGTGCTCCTCCTCCTCCATCTAAAGTGAAAGGACAGACATGGTTCAAAAAACGCACAAACATAACTGAATAAGTCTCTGAAACATGAACACTCTCGTCTCTCTGTTTAATCCTTTGACTGAAGACATTCAAGGTGAGGTATTCATATATTCATCTTCACATAGTGTATTTGTTCATGTATTTATCTCGTTTCTTCTCTCAGAGTTTATATTTGTATCAATAACTGATGTCTCATGTTTGCAACACGAAAACATGTTTTATCAGTTTTATTCTTTAAAAAAGTAACACTCATAATAACATATATTTAGAAAAGTAACAGTTAAAATAACCTTTACTGGTTCTTAGAGGAGAAAGGAGCATCAGTGGAGTTAGTAGAGTCACAAAGTCTATGTTAACAGTGCAAACCTGACTGATGATATGATAAAGTAATACTCTGTGTTTGTCTCATGCAATACAAATATTATAGAGAATATAATGCCAGAATCTGTGAAATATGTCAGGATATTATAAATTTAAATTTCAGTTAAGGTTCATGTTACTTATTTCTGAATTGATGACACCAAGATGAAACATGTTGTGGACCCAGAGTAGGTGTAGTAGGCAACAAAGAAGCAAAGCTAAAATTAATAACCTCATTCTCACCAGCTGTATGGGGTGTGTAACTTCACTTCTGTCATCAGTTTAGATGCTGCTCAGTTAAAACCACAACTACTAGACCCTGATCTGAATTTAACCTCTGCTGCCATCTGGTGACATAAAGTGATTTTTTTTCATTTTACCGTAAATGTTTGATGTCTTCATCTAACTTCTGAGTTTTGATGTGATGTGTTTCTGACTCAAGCAGAAGATGATCTTCTGGATCCTGCTGCTCTTCATCCTGACCTCCTCTTCCTCTGGTTAGTTAACTTATTTTTACTTTATTTGTAAAGCTCTGAATCATCTCTAAACACTCCACAGAAACATCTAGAGATGGAGTTTAAAGGCTCACATGTTAAAGCCGTCAGTTTGTCTGCTCCTCACTCTCCCTCTGTGTCTCCTCAACAGGATCATTTGTAGTGAATGTGACACAGAGCTCCTATCAGGCAGAGGAGAACCACAACATCACACTGGAATGGACGTTCACCACCAACACTCAACGCTCCTCAAAAGTATTTCATACCCTCTGTCAACTGATAACTGATGTCAGAGCCTCAGTCCTGTTTCACATACATGATGGTGTGGAGGTTCCAGAGTCTCAGGATGAACAGTTTGCAGGACGAGTCCAGTGGGACAAAGACGTCCTCAGAGAAGGACGACTCAGACTTCATGTGTCCAGACTCAGGACTGCTGACTCGGGTCTGTACCTGTGTGACGTGCTCACAAGAGATGGGAAGAACTCTAGACAATGTCACCTCAATGTCACTGGTAGGTGGATTCAGAAGAACTTTTTCAACACGTTCAATTCAGCAGATTTATTCAGAAAAATAATAACCTGAGAAAAAAAAGTACTTTCTTTTTGCAGAATCTGGGAAATGTAGATACAACTTCATCTGTTGTTGTTATTTCGTTTTCTTCTTAATTAAATGTTTTTTCTTCACATGAATGAAACAGATGTATTTGGTCTCTTTGCAGCAGAGAGGGATCGGCCTGAACCTGAGACACAAAGCGCAACAAATCTGACAAGAGATCCTTCACAACCAGAGAGTCGAGCACAACCAGAGAGTCGGGGATGGATCGTCCTCTACTGTGTACTGGGACTGACAGCAGCTGTACTGGTTTTGTAATAATTAAAACGGTTGTCTGTCATGTCAGCCCTGCGATAGTCTGACGACCTGCCTTTGTTTAAAAACAAAAAGAAAAAACTTGATGATTGCAAATATGTTTTTATAACATATCTGTGAATATGTACTTTTATACTTCATGTTTTATCAGTGTGTTTCCATCAATGGGTCACAGATCTATATTGAAAGCAGTTTCTTTAATGGCCACTAGATTCACACTGGAAATAAATATGTGATTAAAAAAAAAAGTCCCAAACAAACAAGAGTGACACGTGTCATATCACATATCATTGTTTACATTTTTAGTTTATTCATTTTATACTATGAACCTTTTTTGTATTGATAAATGTTTAAGGTTTGTATGCCTTGGAGTTTAATAAGTAAATATATTTTTCTAATGCTTGTCTTTTGAATAAAAAATACATAAATCCTTTGTCTTATTTTATTTGTTTCTCAGAACATTTTTTTTTTTTGGTTTTAGTAAAACACAAAATCACATAAGTAAGGTCCATAAAAAAGCAATAAAAAAACTGTGCTGAGATCAGTAGAACAAGCAGGTGTTCATGTGACGAGGTTACCTGAATAATACAGCAAATTAAAACACAACAAAAAATCTGAGATTTCAGAATTTGACATTTTTACTGAAAAATTGGTGTATTCTTTGCATTTTCTAATCAACTATTTACTAAAACACCACCTGAATAAAAACACACAAGCTGTTGCATTTTTCTTCTTTCATTTTTATTGTGTAAGAATTAAAACAATTCCTTAAATACTGTAAAACACATCTAAAAACAGATTATGAAGTTATACATTCTTCAAGGACTTTGAATATTTTTTTTGCATGGCATTTAATGATTTAGAACTCATAACGTTATTTGATATATTTTGAATACTAGAATTATGACCATAGAAATATAAAAAGCTAACATTAGGTTATTTTAAATAACTGCATTTAAAAAGTACATTCATAGGTAGATAGGTGTTTATTTCCTTTTAAAATATATACTAAGCTTTTGTTTGGTTCCAGCTTGGTTTGTCTCTGTGCTGTTACTAATATATATTATATATATACATATATATATATATATATATATATATATATATATATATATATATATATATATATATATATATACACACACAGTGGGTAGGAAAGTATTCAGACCCTTTAAATGTTTCACTCTTTGTTTCATTGCAGCCATTTGCTAAAATCGAAAAAGTTCATTTTTTTTTCGCATTAATGTACACTCAGCAACCCATCTTGACAGAAAAAAACAGAAATGTAGAAATTTTTGCAAATTTATTAAAAAAGAAAAAACTGAAATATCACATGGTCATAAGTATTCAGACCCTTTGCTGTGACACTCATATTTAACTCACATGCTGTCCATTTCTTCTGATCCTCCTTGAGATGGTTCTACTCCTTCATTGGAGTCCAGCTGTGTTTAATTAAACTGATTGGACTTGATTAGGAAAGGCACACACCTGTCTATATAAGACCTTACAGCATCACAGTGCATGTCAGAACAAATGAGAATCATGAGGTCGAAGGAACTGCCTAAGGAGCTCAGAGACAGAATTGTGGCAAGGCACAGATCTGGCCAAGGTTACAAAAGAATTTCTGCAGCACTCAAGGTTCCTAAGAGCACAGTGGCCTCCATAATCCTTAAATGGAAGAAGTATGGGATGACCAGAACCTTCCTAGACCTGGCCGTCCAGCCAAACTGAGCAATGAACTTTTCGATTTTAGCAAATGGCTGCAATGAAACAAAGAGTGAAAAATCTAAAGGGGTCTGAATACTTTCCCGTACCCACTGTACATTAACCCAAATCAGCATATATGACAATACAAATAACCTTTCTCACAATTGAGAGCACATCTTTCATATATGTTAACAACACTGACACTTTCTATCACATTGTTATCTTCTAAACAAACAAAGCATCATAAGCTTTCTGACATTGCATCATGTACATTTTCACATACATGGTTAATCCCCAAACATAAACTTTGCAAACTTAATCAACTTAAACTTTGTTGCAGGTTTTGTCATCACATCTGCTGCCATCTGGTCTGTTGGGCAATAGTCCAAACTTATTTTCCCATCATTCACAGTTGACCTTATGAAATGGTACTTTATGTCAACATGCTGACATCTCTGTCTTCTTACAGGACTCTTTACTAACGCTATTGTACCCTGGTTATCCTCATAAACCTGAGGTGGTGTGTAGGACGTCCTTCAATGCCCTCTAGTGGTTGAACTAGGTACATACACTCTTGTGTGGTAGCAGCTAAGATAAGATAAGATAAGATAAGATAATCCTTTATTAGTCCCGCAGCGAGGAAATTTGCAGGCTTACAGCAGCATAGAGTAAAGTGCACACAAGAGACATAGTAAAGAAAGACAAGATAAAAATAAAAATGAAAATAAAAAATAAAAATAAAATAAAAAAACAAGTATTATAAATAAGCAATAAAAACAGTAGAAAAACACAATAACTGAAATATAATATTTACAGACAGAAAAAAAACTATATTAACTATTATTGCACAGTGTTTTTATTGTCATGTGTCATGTGGTCTGCTGGGAGCAGAGCTGGTTGTGCAGCCTGACAGCAGCAGGAAGGAAGGACCTGCGGTACCTCTCCTTCACACACCGGGGTGAAGCAGCCGGTGGCTGAAGGAGCTGCACAGAGCTGCCAGGGCGTCCTGCATGGGTGAGAGGTGTTGTCCATCAGGGATGATAGCTTGGCCATCATCCTCCTGTCTCCCACCACCTCCACCGTATCCAGTGGACACCCCAGCACACTGCTGGCCTTCCTGACAAGCTTGTTCAGTCTCTTCTTGTCTGCTGCTGAGATGCTGCTGCTCCAGCAGACCACTCCATAAAAGATGGCTGATGCCACCACGGAGTTGAAAAAGTCCTCAGGAGTGCTCCCTGCACTCCAAAGGACCTCAGTCTCCTCAGCAGATAGAGTCTGCTCTGACCCTTTTTATACAGTGCATTTGAACGCCATGTACTCTGCCTCACAAGTGGACAGTGCAACAGTGGACTGCTTTTTGGTCTTCCATGAACTCAAAGGACCCTTCTCATTTAGGCTTACACAGTAACATGTTGTACTTCGTCTGTCAGTTACATCAGCCGCCCAATCTGCATCACTGTATGCATGTAGCTCCAGTTTCTCATTGTCACATTTTCTGTAACACAACTCTTTGTTCTAGGTTTACAATCTTGCATGTCAAACCTTTCAAGTATTTTCTCCACGTATCTCTTCTGTGACATTTTCACACGTGTCTTTCATCTTGAATTTTGCTGTGAGCACCTCCTTCACATCCTTCAGTGCATTTCCATCACTGGCAGCAATGATCAGGGCATCAACCCATATTATCATGATCACTTTCTCATCTTCTGTTTCCCTTGTGAACACAATGATCTGCTGGATTTGGCACAAAATTGTTTTCACTCAGATACTCGTGCAGCGTCTTATTCCAATTTCTGCCTGACTGTTTTAGTCCATATAGTGACTTGTCTAGTTTATACACCAACTGTTTGTTTGTGCTAGATTTCACCTCATAACCTTCTGGTTGAATCATGTAAATCTGGCTGAGAATGTGTCTGAAAAGAGGGAGAGAAGAGGCAGAATGGGCAAAAACAAACTAATAATAGTGTCATATGTATATATACTTATGTGTGTGTATATATATTTATATTGTTTTATTGCTAATATTCTCACTGCTTGGAAATATAAAACCCATCTGTCTTTGGAAATTTGATACAAAAGGTTATTAATTTCATCAACGCAAACTCATATTACATCAAATATATTTTATTCAGAAAATACACCTTTGTACAAAATAAACTCTTAATATAAACTTGTATTAAGTCTAATCATGAGGTGAATGTTGGTCTAATTAATCAAAATAAAAAGTTTATCATAACTGAAAACAGCTTTTCCATTCAATTTCACAAATTATTTCAGAAGATCAATATAATAAGTCAACATTTTCAAGATATAAACAGTCATTAAAGTTAATTTAATATATTTGATTTAGTAAAAAATAAGTACAAATATTACAGAAACTGCTGGTTCCTCAATATTATAAAAACATTCATCACATTCAGCTTAAAGTGCAAAAGGTAAATGTAAAGAAACAAGAAAAGAACAGAATAAATATACATAAAAGTAAATATGCTTCTCAACATTATCTCAATAACGTGAACACATATTTCACATCTTTTAGAGGTAAAGATGTTTTTAATCATTATCTGCTCAGTGGAGCATTCATACTGTTGCTATGGTTACCTGCTACTAGTTTGTCTGATTGTCATTTCCTGAACAAAGCTGTGACCACAGACTGTAAATAAGAACTGGTTTACATCAGCTCTCTGTTCTTTTACATCAGGGCTGAAGACATTTCTGTTCACAACCATTTTATTAATAAACATGTATTCTTATGTTGCACAGGAGCTATGCAGGAGGACAGAAAATACATTATTAAATGTCACTATTCTTTAATTGTTTTCTTTGTTTTTTATGTAAATCACTTTGCATTGCCTTGTTGATGTCAGCTAATTGTTCATTTTTCCGTCACTTAGTCACTTTAATGTGCTCCTTATTGAACTCTGTGATTATTAAATAGATTGTATGATTATAGTCGTGTTGTTAGTTCAGATTGTTGGATACATTACTACTATTGTACTGACTCTCATATCACTAAATCATAATTTCCTCTATTTGCGTTCATACTTTAATGTTGATGTTAATCCACAGATATACACATGTGTCATACACACTGAGGTGGACTGACTGAAGTCCACATCAGGATCTTAATGTGCAAACACTTAAAGGCTTAATAACTCAGCCTCGTTTTGGATGCTGTTTGTTTGGTTCTGCCGAGTAGAAATATTTTTTACAATGCAGAAAGCAAGTGTTAACAAAACCAGTCCAGCTGCTGTCAGTCCCAGTACACAGTAGAGGACGATCCTTCCCCGACTCTCTGGTTGTGCTCGACTTTCTATTGGTGAACGATCCGTTGTTGTGCTTGGTGTCTCAGGTTTGGGCCGATCCCTCTCTGCTGCAAAGAGACCAAATACATCAGTTTTATTCATGTGAAGAAAAAACATTAAATTAAGAAGAAAACGAAATAGCACAAACAAATTTCCCAGATTCTGCAAAAAGAAAGTACTTTTTTTCTCAGGTTCTCATTAATCAGAATAAATCTGCTGAATTGAACGTGTTGAAAAAGTTCTTCTGAATCCACCTACCAGTGACATTGAGGTGACATTTCTCAGAGTTCCACCCATCTCTTGTGAACACGTCACACAGGTACAGACCCGAGTCAGCAGTCCTGAGTCTGGACACATGAAGTCTGAGTCGTCCTTCTCTGAGGACGTCTTTGTCCCACTGGACTCGTCCTGCAAACTGTTCATCCTGAGACTCTGGAACCTCCACACCTTCATGTATGTGAAACAGGACTGAGGCTCTGACATCAGTTATCAGTTGACAGAGGGTATGAAATTTATTTGTGGTGCGTTGAGTGTTGGTGGTGAACGTCCATTCCAGTGTGATGTTGTGGTTCTCCTCTGCCTGATAGGAGCTCTGTGTCACATTCACTACAAATGATCCTGTTGAGGAGACACAGAGGGAGAGTGAGGAGCAGACAAACTGACGGCTTTAACATGTGAGCCTTTAAACTCCATCTCTAGATGTTTCTGTGGAGTGTTTAGAGATGATTCAGAGCTTTACAAATAAAGTAAAAATAAGTTAACTAACCAGAGGAAGAGGAGGTCAGGATGAAGAGCAGCAGGATCCAGAAGATCATCTTCTGCTTGAGTCAGAAACACATCACATCAAAACTCAGAAGTTAGATGAAGACATCAAACATTTACGGTGAAATGAAAAAAATCACTTTATGTCACCAGATGGCACCAGAGGTTAAACTCTCCACATGACATGATGGAACTCGTCATTGTGTTTTCACTGAGGGCAGTGTCCTTTTCTTGTTCTCTCTGCTGAGACACCAAGCGGTTCAGGATCCAAGTGGTGTCATACATTCAGAAATGAGTAACATGAACCAACAAAACTGAAATTTAAATTCTATAATATCCTGACATATTTCACAGATTCTGGCATTATATTCTCTATAATATTTGTATTGCATGAGACAAACACAGAGTATTACTTTATCATATCATCAGTCAGGTTTGCACTGTTAACATAGACTTTGTGACTCTACTAACTCCACTGATGCTCCTTTCTCCTCTAAGAACCAGTAAAGCTTATTTTAACTGTTACTTTTCTAAATATATGTTATTATGAGTGTTACTTTATTAAAGAATAAAACTGATAAAACGTGTTTTCGTGTTGCAAACATGAGACATCGGTTATTGATACAAATATAAACTCTGAGTGAAGAAACGAGATAAATACATGAACAAATACAGTAAATTAAGATAAATATATTAATACGTCACCTTGAATGTCTTCAGTCAAAGGATTAAACAGAGAGACGAGAGAGTGTTTCACCTTTCAGTGGCTTCTCCAGTTATGTTCGTGCGTTTTTTATACACATGTCTTTTCTTTAACTTTAGATGGAGGAGGAGCTCACGGTCTGTTGGCGGTTTGGGGTTTTGTTTTTGCATGAAAAAAAGTACGGCTGAAAACTAACTAGAGCCAGTGTTTGAGGCTCCACAGATCACAGTGTGTTCAGTTTGTGCGTTATGTCCTTGAATCCAACGGGAGGACAGTAAACACATCATGAGATATTCACACATTACCTTGTTCGTCTTCAGTGGTGTGAAGAGCTGCAGTTCTCCAGTTTGAGTGTCTGATTTCCTCCACGTTAGACGGAGACTCAGGTGAATAAACCCCGCACACCAGTGTTGCCAATTTAGCGACTTTGTAGCTGTTAATATAACGACTTTGTCTTCAGACCCCTCGAGCGACTTTTTTCAAAAAAGGTGTTATTGGAGACTTTTCTGGTGTTGTTGGAGACTTTTCTGGTGGAGACTTTTCTGGTGTTATTGGAGACTTTTCTGGTGTTATTGGAGACTTTTCTGGTGTTATTGGAGACTTTTCTGGTGTTATTGGAGACTTTTCTGGTGTTGTTGGAGACTTTTCTGGTGGAGACTTTTCTGGTGTTATTGGAGACTTTTCTGGTGTATTGGAGACTTTTCTGGTGTTGTTGGAGACTTTTCTGGTGTTGGGAGACTTTTCTGGTGTTGTTGGAGACTTTTCTGGTGTTGTTGGAGACTTTTCTGGTGTTGTTGGAGACTTTTCTGGTGGAGACTTTTCTGGTGTTGTTGGAGACTTTTCTGGTGGAGACTTTTCTGGTGTTGTTGGAGACTTTTCTGGTGTTATTGGAGACTTTTCTGGTGTTATTAGAGACTTTTCTGGTGTTATTGGAGACTTTTGGAGACTGACGTGAAAGCACGTATCGTTCTTGCTCTTCTCAACGAGCAGCGGGTGCTGCCGTGGGCTCCTCCCCGTCCCAAAGCACTCACAGGCGGCGCAGCAGTCGCTCCCAGCTGCAGTCAGAGCAGGAGATGTTCACACCTCCGCGTCCGGACTGCAAATGAATCGCGCATGCGCGAAGCCACCACTGGCTGACCCCGCCCTGGTTGTAAATGTTCTTTGTCTAAAATAAATCCCTGCATTTGAGTCTCTCAGCCTCAGTCACTTCCTCAGCTCGTCCACTGTGTGCGCGCCTCTCTGTGACATGAACATCTAGCTCACCATGTCTCAGTCTAAACTCTACAATCAAACATACAGAAAGGAGTGGGAATCAAACCCTCAACTCAAAGGCTGGTTGGAGCCTTTTATTGGTGATGGTACACGGGCACACTGCCTGTATTGTAAGGTTGATTTCTACGCCAAACGTAGTGATATAAAAAAAAAAACACATGAATCCCAAAAACATACTCAAAACGCTGCAAAAAAGGCTGAGGCCACCATGGCATTAGCTATTGCTGAACACTGTTCCATGCTGGCATGTGATCACATCGGAGAAGCATGTAGAGCTGCTTTCTCAGACTCCACTGCTGCTACTCACTTCAAAATGCACAGGACAAAGTGCACAGAAATGATTAATGTGTGTGTGTGTTCTGGCACCATATTTTCTTAAAAAGTTGGTCGCAGATGTGGGTGACCAGCGTTTCAGCCTCCTCCTGAGAGGGCTCCTTTCGAAGTACCTGGGGGTTGTAATAAGGTACTTTAGTGACAGCAAGCAGACAATTGTGTCAACATTTCTGGGGCTTGTTGAGTTGGAGGGAGGAGATGCCAGATCTATAGCCCGTGCTGTTGTGGCTTTCCTCGAGAAGTGTTGTCTTAAAACAGAGAAACTCCTGGGGATAGGGACTGACAATGCCTCTGTTATGACGGGGATTAACAATGGGGTCCATAAAGTGCTGAAGGACGAGTATGGCCTCAAAGATCTGGTTCTTATTCGCTGTGTGTGCCACTCTCTGCAGCTTGCTGTAAGTCATGCTTCCAATGGCACCATCCCCTGTAGTGTGGAGTACTTGGTACGAGAGACTTTTAACTGGTTTTCAGTGTCTCCAAAGTGCAGGGAGGCCTCCAAGGCCATATATGAGACCATCAACTGTGGGGAGGAACCCTTACAGATAACCAAGGTGTGTGCCACGCGTTGGCTCTCCATTGAACCTGCGGTTTCACGCATTTTGGACCAGTGGGAGGAGCTTAGGCTGCATTTCGCAGTCGCCAAGTCCAAGGCTACATGGCTGAGGTTTTATACTCCACGTACAGTGATCCTCAAAATATCTTGTATCTGACTTTTTTGAAGTCAGTGCTGGGTGAGGTACAGTTGGCCATTAAGGCTTTTGAGGGAGAGCAGGTAGATCCTCTTAAGCTACTTGACAGCTTGGTTAACCTGATCAAGTCTGTGAGCAACAGGGTGCTGAATCCACTGGCAAATGTCGATGTACTCAAAGGGCCGATAGATGGATACATCAGTCCCAAACCGTACCTTGGTTACCTTTTTGAGTCAAAGGCAGCTGAGCTCCACCTTGCGCCTGAGGATGAAAACAATGTCCGAAAGCAGTGTGTAGCCTTCACCATCTCCCTCACTAATGAGTTGAGGGTGAGACTGCCGGACAACATCGAAGCATTGCAGTCCACGTCAGTTTTCAATGTGGAGGAAACTCTAAAGCACAATAAGAGCCCTGGAGAAATGGTAAAAATAGCCAAGCTCCTTGGCTACTCCCCTGCAGAAATAGACAAGATTGTCCAGCCATGGCATGCCATCCATCTAAGCAAATGATGGACAAAACCCACACTGGGCTTCTGGAGTGAGATTTGGAAGTTCAGGGATGCAGCTGATACCAAAGCATTTCAAGAGTTTGCCATGGCTGCTGTGTCTGTGTTGTCCTTGCCACACTCGAATGCTGAAGTCGAGATAGTATTCAGCCAGATAATAATAATAATAAGTAAGCCTTTATTAGTCCCACAATGGGGAAATTATTTCTCTGCATTTAACCCATCCCGGAGGAGCAGTGGGCTGCAATGAAGCGCCCGGGGAGCAACTTGGGGTTAGGTGTCTTGCTCAAGGACACCTCGGCATGTTGCCGGTAGAGGGGTTTGAACCACCAACCTTGTGGTTACGGGACAAGCGCTCTACCTCATGTGCCACAAATATTAAGATAAGATAAGATAAGAAAATCCTTTATTTGTCCCGCAGCGGGGAAATTTACAGGATAAGTGGGTGTGATGGCTTAAAACCTACCAGTATGGTGTCATCATACTCACGTGCATGATTCCAATAGCACTTATGAAACTAACACAGAAGACTGTGAGCACTCTTGCTGTGGTCAGACCACAACAGGAAAGAGAAAAGAGGTGTTTGCACTGATTCAACAAAACAGACTTCTCTTCCTCTCAGGGGTGTTTCAGCCTCATCACACGGCTCTGAGGTATCAGGCAGAGGAGGTCAGCAACATCACAGTAGAATGGAGATTCTCCTCCAGAACCCACATTTCCATCCCCTCACTTAAGATCCACTGTCTGTCCGTGGGAAGGATGTGCCTCTCTGTTGTACTGGGACTGGTGGCGTTAGCAGTAGCAGCTGTTCTGGTACAGTACACAATCGATGTACAAAAACCATGCAGGCTATATATAATCTCCGGAGTCTATTTTTTGTACTGTAATATGTATATTTTTACATCATCTGTTTTTATCATGTGCATTTGACTCCTGCAGGATGTAATGAATCCTTCAGATCTGTCTGTTCTGATGAGTTATGAAACTGTCATGGAAAACAAAATGTGATGCTTTTGTTTATCATAAAAACTAATGAAACAACACACAGCACACTGTTGTGCAATCATGAAGTGAAACATACTGTAATGCATGAACAACCAGACCGATAATAAAACCTCCTTTGAGGAGGAACAAGTATGTGGACATAACGGCCAAATGTTTATGTTATTTGTTGGGTTTATTTATCTGTCATACTGTTTCTGAGTCAGTGTCCCGTCAGTGTGCACACAGGAGTTACACTTGAATGGGCTCTTCTTGTGATTTTGTCTCATGGGAGTTGACATTCACCTTTATTTATTCATGACATTGTGAATCATAGGTTTTGGGTTAAAGTTGATGGGATATTTCTGCAGCAGGTGTGTGACAGTCAGCTCCGCTCAGTCCTGGTTCTCCCGTGACAGGGACAAGAGGACGTTGTCAGCTTCCTCTTTACTTACATTTCACCATCACAGGGACTTGAGGAACGGGGAGGTTTCAAAGTAAGAAAGGGTTGATCAGATGTTATTGGCTGAGAGAGACAAAAATAAAGTTTTAGAGAGTTGATGTGCTCATGAATGTTTCTTTTAACAATGTAATAAAACCATTATTTCAATAAAGTGAACACAGATTTCAGATCTTTCTAGATAGATCTTGACTGCAGCACAAGCCAGTTTCCTCTTTTATGACGCCACCACAGATTATATGAGGACGAGGAGGTTTCCCCTCTAAAGTAAGAAGGGCTTGATCAGATGTAATTGGCTGAGAGAGAAACAAGGGAGGTGTTTCACATTCTTTAAGCCAATGGAAACTCTCATACAGCGGTGACTGTTTACTGATGTGCAGAAACGAACGCATGTGCATTTGTGTTACCACACCTACATCAGCCACACATACTACAGGATATGTTCATATGTGTCATTTGCTATTTAGTTTCATTCCTCTAACGCGTCAGAATGATGTGAAGAACCAAAGGAGGTTAAATGGTGAGAAGACTTCAGTGTTTTACACGAGTGAAGAAGAACAAGGTAAGTTATGAAAGTCCTTCATGTTGGTGTCATCATCATATGAATTGTGTCCATGTTTATGATGAGAGGATTGGTGTATTAGACAAGATGTTTACAGGTAATAACGTGGTCGCTTCGTTCAGTAAGGAGACAATTCAACAAAAACGATGCGGTTCATTGAAGACCAATCAGACTGATGAATAAAAAACATCTGTATCATTTAGTAAAGTGTCATCTTAAACAATAACATGAGGTTGTGTGTGCTCACTGTTTGGTGTTTGTTATGAATGTTGGTACAAAGATGTTCATAACGTGCCTGATAGATGACAATAATAAGCCTTCAGTGTAGGAGGAAATAAAGATTTACAGATTTGAAGTTAAGTTAGCAGGTTGTTCTCACGTGCATAAATGTTTATTTTAAAAATGTAATAAAAGCATTATTTCAATAAAGTGAACACAATATTATCATATTCAGAATAATTCCACAAAACAACAGATACTAATTTATAGCATCTGTAGTGGAAGTTAAAACTTGTTCAGAACAAACGTTGCCTCATGACTTTTCTCTGAGAGAGGAAGTCTGAGTTTCTATAAAGTGAGCAACAAGAACTGCAGCTTCCAAGAAGTGAAGACATGCTGCACAAATGATGAAGGAGTCCTTCTGTTGGTCACAGCTTGAGTTATTAATAACAAAGAATAAGTGGATCTAAGATTGATGCGTTCTAGTTTCTCTTTGTGTCGTAACTCGTAAATATTCTCCTTGTTTCTGAGAAGAATTCAGACACTCAAACTGGAGAACTGCAGCTCTTCACACCACTGAAGACGAACAAGGTAATGTGTGAATATTTCATGATGTGTTTTTTGCATGCAAAACCAAAACACAAGATCATGTGGTATGAAGCAGAGCTGAATCCTCCATTAAACAGAGAGCTCCTCCTCCATCGAGACTAAAAGACAAAGATGTTTCTCAAAAACGGGAGAACGTAAATAATGAAGTCACTGAAAGGTGAAATACTCTCGTCTTGCTGTTAAATCCTTTGACTGTTGTTATACTGAAGACATTCAATTCAGGCTA
>NW_026552545.1:0-3706 GCF_027596085.1 Anoplopoma fimbria | reverse complement strand
GTTGTTGTTTTTCTCTGTCTGTAAATATAGTATTTCAGTTATTGTTGTTTTTTCTACTGTTTTTTTTATTGCTTATTTATAATACTTGTTTTATTTTATTTTTTTTTTCATTTTTTATTTTATTTATTTTAAAAAATAAGAACTTGAAAATGTAAATATATACATATATATATATATATATATATATATATAAATATATTGTGTTTTATATGTATGAACAAATGTCTCAATAAAGTTATTGAATTTAAAAATGAATAAATAAATAAATTAAAAAAATTAAAAATTAATTTTTTTTTTTTTAAAAAAAAATCTACCCGGCATGCAATGCGGTGATCGCCGGAACCTATTTCCCGGTCACCGGGATTCTACCGGACGCCTCCTCTAGCTCCCAGACGGCTCAACCTCCTCTAGCTATGCTAGCTATAGGAGGTTGAGCCGGCCGGTCCACCGGTACCGGTACCGTGAAAAACACCGGTAATCCGGCACACCGGTATACAGGAGGATGAGCCGTCCAGATCAACATCCGTGAAAACATCATGACGTGACGTCACTGCACCGCGACTGTGACAAACGCGAAACATTAAATAAAGATAATAAAACATTAAATGAAGAGAATGAAACATTAAATAAAGAGAATAAAACATTAAATGAAGATAATATAACATTTAACAATGGCCAAGCTGTCATCCCTGATGAACAATACCTCCCACCCCATGCAGGACACCCTGGCAGCTCTGTGCAGCTCCTTCAGCCACCGGCTGCTTCACCCCGGTGTGTGAAGGAGAGGTACCGCAGGTCCTTCCTTCCTGCTGCTGTCAGGCTGCACAACCAACTCTGCTCCCAGCAGACCACATGACCACAGGACAATAATAACATAATAACATGACAATAGAAACCTGTGCAATACATTGCACTGTGCAATAATGGTTAAAAAAGTTAAAAAGTAGTTGAAATAGTTGTTGTTTTTTCTCTGTCTGTAAATATAGTATTTCAGTTATTGTTGTTTTTTCTACTGTTTTTTTTATTGCTTATTTATAATACTTGTTTTATTTTATTTTTATTTTTCATTTTTTATTTTATTTATTTTAAAAATAAGAACTTGAAAATGTAAATATATACATATATATATATATATATATATAAATATATAAATATATTGTGTTTTATATGTATGAACAAATGTCTCAATAAAGTTATTGAATTTAAAAATGAATAAATAAATAAATTAAAAAAATTAAAAATTAATTTATTTTTTTTAAAATCTACCCGGCATGCAATGCGCGGTGATCGCCGGAACCTATTTCCCGGTCACCGGGATTCTACCGGGACGCCTCCTCTAGCTCCCAGACGGCTCAACCTCCTCTAGCTATGCTAGCTATAGGAGGTTGAGCCCCTGTGCCGAGGATCCCACCGGTACCGGTACCGTGAAAAACACCGGTAATCCGGCACACCGGTATACAGGAGGATGAGCCGTCCAGATCAACATCCGTGAAAACATCATGACGTGACGTCACTGCACCGCGACTGTGACAAACGCGAAACATTAAATAAATAAAGATAATAAAACATTAAATGAAGAGAATGAAACATTAAATAAAGAGAATAAAACATTAAATGAAGATAATATAACATTTAACAATGGCCAAGCTGTCATCCCTGATGAACAATACCTCCCACCCATGCAGGACACCCTGGCAGCTCTGTGCAGCTCCTTCAGCCACCGGCTGCTTCACCCCGGTGTGTGAAGGAGAGGTACCGCAGGTCCTTCCTTCCTGCTGCTGTCAGGCTGCACAACCAACTCTGCTCCCAGCAGACCACATGACCACAGGACAATAATAACATAATAACATGACAATAGAAACCTGTGCAATACATTGCACTGTGCAATAATGGTTAAAAAAGTTAAAAGTAGTTGAAATAGTTGTTGTTTTTTCTCTGTCTGTAAATATAGTATTTCAGTTATTGTTGTTTTTTCTACTGTTTTTTTTATTGCTTATTTATAATACTTGTTTTATTTTATTTTTATTTTTCATTTTTTATTTTATTTATTTTAAAAATAAGAACTTGAAAATGTAAATATATACATATATATATATATATATATATATATATATTGTGTTTTATATGTATGAACAAATGTCTCAATAAAGTTATTGAATTTAAAAATGAATAAATAAATAAATTAAAAAAATTAAAAATTATTTTTATTTTTTAAAATCTACCCGGCATGCAATGCGCGGTGATCGCCGGAACCTATTTCCCGGTCACCGGGATTCTACCGGGGCGCCTCCTCTAGCTCCCAGACGGCTCAACCTCCTCTAGCTATGCTAGCTATAGGAGGTTGAGCCGGCGGTCCACCGGTACCGGTACCGTGAAAAACACCGGTAATCCGGCACACCGGTATACAGGAGGATGAGCCGTCCAGATCAACATCCGTGAAAACATCATGACGTGACGTCACTGCACCGCGACTGTGACAAACGCGAAACATTAAATAAAGATAATAAAACATTAAATGAAGAGAATGAAACATTAAATAAAGAGAATAAAACATTAAATGAAGATAATATAACATTTAACAATGGCCAAGCTGTCATCCCTGATGAACAATACCTCCCACCCCATGCAGGACACCCTGGCAGCTCTGTGCAGCTCCTTCAGCCACCGGCTGCTTCACCCCCGGTGTGTGAAGGAGAGGTACCGCAGGTCCTTCCTTCCTGCTGCTGTCAGGCTGCACAACCAACTCTGCTCCCAGCAGACCACATGACCACAGGACAATAATAACATAATAACATGACAATAGAAACCTGTGCAATACATTGCACTGTGCAATAATGGTTAAAAAAGTTAAAAGTAGTTGAAATAGTTGTTGTTTTTTCTCTGTCTGTAAATATAGTATTTCAGTTATTGTTGTTTTTTCTACTGTTTTTTTTATTGCTTATTTATAATACTTGTTTTATTTTATTTTTATTTTTCATTTTTTATTTTATTTATTTTAAAAATAAGAACTTGAAAATGTAAATATATACATATATATATATATATATATATAAATATATTGTGTTTTATATGTATGAACAAATGTCTCAATAAAGTTATTGAATTTAAAAATGAATAAATAAATAAATTTAAAAAATTAAAAATTAATTTAAAAAAAAAAAAAAAAATCTACCCGGCATGCAATGCGCGGTGATCGCGGAACCTATAGGACACCCTGGCAGCTCTGTGCAGCTCCTTCAGCCACCGGCTGCTTCACCCCGGTGTGTGAAGGAGAGGTACCGCAGGTCCTTCCTTCCTGCTGCTGTCAGGCTGCACAACCAACTCTGCTCCCAGCAGACCACATGACCACAGGACAATAATAACATAATAACATGACAATAGAAACCTGTGCAATACATTGCACTGTGCAATAATGGTTAAAAAAGTTAAAAGTAGTTGAAATAGTTGTTGTTTTTTCTCTGTCTGTAAATATAGTATTTCAGTTATTGTTGTTTTTTCTACTGTTTTTTTATTGCTTATTTATAATACTTGTTTTATTTTATTTTTATTTTTCATTTTTTATTTTATTTATTTTAAAAATAAGAACTTGAAAATGTAAATATATACATATATATATATATATATATAAATATATTGTGTTTTATATGTATGAACAAATGTCTCAATAAAGTTATTGAATTTAAAAATGAATAAATAAATAAATTAA
>NW_026552544.1:0-2714 GCF_027596085.1 Anoplopoma fimbria | reverse complement strand
CCCTGGCCTGGCCTGGCCTGGCCCTGGCCCTGGCCTGGCCTGGCCTGGCCTGGCCCTGGCCCTGGCCTGGCCTGGCCTGGCCCTGGCCTGGCCTGGCCTGGCCTGGCCTGGCCTGGCCCTGGCCTGGCCCTGGCCCTGGCCTGGCCCTGGCCCTGGCCTGGCCTGGCCCTGGCCTGGCCCTGGCCTGGCCTGGCCTGGCCTGGCCTGGCCTGGCCCTGGCCTGGCCTGGCCTGGCCTGGCCTGGCCCTGGCCCTGGCCTGGCCTGGCCTGGCCTGGCCCTGGCCTGGCCTGGCCCTGGCCTGGCCCTGGCCTGGCCTGGCCCTGGCCTGGCCTGGCCTGGCCCTGGCCTGGCCTGGCCCTGGCCCTGGCCTGGCCTGGCCTGGCCCTGGCCTGGCCCTGGCCCTGGCCTGGCCTGGCCTGGCCCTGGCCTGGCCCTGGCCTGGCCTGGCCTGGCCTGGCCTGGCCTGGCCTGGCCTGGCCTGGCCCTGGCCTGGCCTGGCCTGGCCCTGGCCTGGCCTGGCCCTGGCCTGGCCTGGCCCTGGCCTGGCCCTGGCCTGGCCTGGCCTGGCCTGGCCTGGCCTGGCCTGGCCTGGCCTGGCCTGGCCTGGCCTGGCCTGGCCTGGCCTGGCCCTGGCCCTGGCCTGGCCTGGCCTGGCCTGGCCCTGGCCTGGCCCTGGCCCTGGCCTGGCCTGGCCCTGGCCCTGGCCTGGCCTGGCCCTGGCCTGGCCTGGCCTGGCCTGGCCTGGCCTGGCCACTGGCCCTGGCCTGGCCTGGCCCTGGCCTGGCCCCTGGCCCTGGCCTGGCCTGGCCTGGCCTGGCCTGGCCTGGCCTGGCCCTGGCCTGGCCTAACCCTAACCTAACCTAACCTAACCCTTTTCATCCCTAACCCTAACCCTAACCTAACCTAACCTAACCTAACCTAACCTAACCTAACCTAACCCTAACCCTAACCCTAACCCTAACCTAACCCTCTAACCCTAACCCTGGCCCTGGCCCTGGCCTAACCCTAACCTAACCTAACCCTGACCTAACCTAACCTAACCTAACCCTAACCCTAACCCTAACCCTAAACCTAACCTAAGACCACTTAAACCTTTAATATCAAAGGTGACCCTGGCCTACTATAGATATAACCTAACCCTAACCTGGCCTAGCCCTAACCCTTTGAACCTAACCCTAAACCTAACCCTAACCTGGCCCTAACCCTAACCTAACCCCCTGGCCCTGGCCTGGCCTGGCCTGGCCCTGGCCTGGCCCTAACCTGGCCCTCCCTGGCCTGCTATATGGCCTGGACCTAGGCCTGGCCTGGCCTGGCCCTGGCCCTGGCCCTGGCCTGGCCACATTGGGAACCCTAGGCCCCTTAAAACCCTAACCCTAACCCTCATGGCCCTGTTATTCCTGGCCTGGCTCCCTGGCCCTAACCTGGCCCTAACCCTAACCCTAACTGGCCTCAGTCCTAATATTATTGGCCCTGGCCTAACCCTGGCCTGGCCTGGCCTGGCCTGGCCCTTCCTGGCCTAACCCCTGGCCTGGCTAACCTTTCAAGAAACATGCCCTCCTGGCCCTGGCCCTGGTTTTCCTGGCCCTGGCCTGGCCTAACCTAACCTGGCCTGGCCTGGCCTAACCCTAAAATAAATATAACCTGGCCTGGCCCCTAACCCTAACCCCTGGCCTGGCCTGGCCTCCTGGCCCTAACCCCTAACCTGGCCCTATTTTGGCCTGGCCTGGCCTGGCCTGGCCTCTGGCCCTGGCCTAGCCTGGCCTGGCCTGGCCCTGGCCTGGCCCTGGCCCTGGCCTGGCCTGGCCTGGCCTGGCCCTGGCCTGGCCCTGGCCTGGCCTGGCCTGGCCTGGCCTGGCCTGGCCTGGCCTGGCCTGGCCCTGGCCTGGCCTGGCCTGGCCTGGCCTGGCCTGGCCTGGTTTCCCTGGCCTAACCTGGCCTGGCCCTGGCCTGGCCCTGGCCTGGCCCTGGCCTGGCCTGGCCTGGCCCTGGCCTGGCCTGGCCTGGCCCTGGCCTGGCCCTGGCCTGGCCTGGCCCTGGCCCTGGCCTGGCCCTGGCCCTGGCCTGGCCTGGCCTGGCCCTGGCCTGGCCTGGCCTGGCCTGGCCTGGCCTGGCCTGGCCTGGCCCTGGCCTGGCCTGGCCTGGCCTGGCCTGGCCTGGCCTGGCCCTGGCCTGGCCTGGCCTGGCCTGGCCTGGCCCTGGCCTGGCCCTGGCCTGGCCTGGCCTGGCCTGGCCTGGCCCTGGCCTGGGGCCTGGCCTGGCCCTGGCCCTGGCCCTGGCCCTGGCCTGGCCCTGGCCTGGCCTGGCCCTGGCCCTGGCCCTGGCCCTGGCCTGGCCCTGGCCTGGCCTGGCCCTGGCCCTGGCCTGGCCCTGGCCTGGCCTGGCCTGGCCCTGGCCCTGGCCCTGGCCCTGGCCCTGGCCTGGCCTGGCCTGGCCCTGGCCTGGCCCTGGCCTGGCCCTGGCCTGGCCTGGCCTGGCTGGCCTGGCCTGGCCCTGGCCTGGCCTGGCCCTGGCCCTGGCCTGGCCTGGCCTGGCCTGGCCTGGCCTGGCCCTGGCCTGGCCTGGCCTGGCCTGGCCTGGCCTGGCCTGGCCTGGCCTGGCCTGGCCTGGCCTGGCCTGGCCTGGCCCTGGCCTGGCTGGCCTGGCCTGGCCTGGCCTGGCCCTGGCCTGGCCCTGGCCTGGCCTGGCCTGGCCTGGCCTGGCCCTGGCCTGGCTG
>NW_026552543.1:0-1240 GCF_027596085.1 Anoplopoma fimbria | reverse complement strand
CTCTGTCCTTCCTCACATCGGCACAGGAAAAACTCCCCTAAAAACCCCTTTAACAGGGAGAAAAAAAGGAAGAAACCTATGGGAGAACGACAGAGGAGGGATCCTTCTCCCAGGATGGACAGAATGCAATAGATGTCATGTGTACAGAATGAGCAGCATAACAGTTCTTAGATACAACACATTCAATGTATATGACATAAATGATTCATATAATAAGACTACATATAATAACAGCAGCTGCGGTTAGCGAGAAAGCACAAAGACTCCAGGGTAGAAGCAAGTCAATAAGCTGCATTAGTACAGGCAATAATAATAGTAATGTGACTAATAATGATAGTGGTAGTAGTAGTGGGTGTCAGCAGGGCCTCAGTCGGTGGCACGATGACAGTCCAAATATAACCCCGATTCCTGGGAACCTGCGAGGCGAGAAAGCACAAGAACTCCGGGGAAGAAGCAAAATCAGTAATGTGCATAAATAGGAGATTAATACATAAAGAAGGAGGGAGAGAAGAGGAGAGAGGAGCTCAGCGTATCCTAGGTAGTCCCCGGCTGTCTAGGCATATAGCAGCATATCTAGGGGCTGGACCAAGGCGAACCTGAACCAGCCCTAACTATAAGCGCTATCAAAAAGGAAGGTCTTAAGCCTGCTCTTGAAAGTGGTGAGTGTGTCTGCCCCCGGACTGAAACTGGAACCTGGTTCCACAGAAGAGGAGCCTGATAACTGAAGGCTCTGGCTCCCATCCTACTTTTATATACTCTAGGAACCACAAGTAACCCTGCATTGATTGAGCGCAGCTCTCTAGTTGGGTAATATGGAACTATAAGTTCCTTAAGATAAGACGGTGCCTGACCAGTTAGAGCTTTGTAGGTAAGTAAAAGAATTTTAAATTCTATTCTTGATTTAACAGGGAGCCAGTGCAGAGAAGCTAATACTGGAGTAATATGATCTCTTTTCTTAGTTTTTGTTAGAACACGTGCTGCAGCATTCTGGATCAACTGTAAAGATCTAAGAGACCTATTAGAGCAGCCTGATAATAAGGAGTTACAGTAATCTAGTCTAGAGGTAACAAATGCATGAACTAGTTTTTCTGCATCACTTTGAGACAGGATTTGCCTGATTTTCGCAATGTTACGTAAATGAAAAAAGGCTGTCCTTGAGATCTGTTTTATATAAGAGTTAAAAGACAGATCCTGGTCAAAGATAACTCCAAGGTTCTTAACGGTAGTGCTGGATGCTAGA
>NW_026552542.1:0-4980 GCF_027596085.1 Anoplopoma fimbria | reverse complement strand
CCGGGAGGAAGAGTAGCTCGGTTTTGTCCAGGTTCAGCTTCAGGTGGTGTGTCGCCATCCACTTCGAGATGTCAGCCAAGCACGCAGCAATGCGTGCCTCCACTGGAGTGTCACCGGGAGGAAATGACAAGACCAGCTGGGTGTCATCGGCATAACAATGGTGGGAGGAGTCATGGGAGCGAATAACAGAACCAGAGATGTTGTGTAGAGAGGGGAGAGGGGCTGAGAAGAAGGAGGATCTGGTTTGCCCAAAGAACTGAAAATCATCCGGGAGAAGGGAGGAAATAGGAGGGGAGGGGTGGGGGTTGGAGGAGTGAAGAGAAAGTTTCAAAGTTTTTTAGGATTGGAAGCAGGGATTAGGATTTTCAGCGGAAAAAAGCCGCTTTAGCAGTAGCTAGAGAGGAGGAAAAAGTGGAAAGGAGAGATTGGAAGTTAAGAAGGTCCTCCGAGGAGTTTGCCTTTTCTCCATTTACGCTCAGCCGCTCTTAGGCTCAAGATCAGCGGGGAGAGGGAGCGGAGGTGACTACGGGTAGAAACCATGTGGGTAGGTGGAGGAAGTAAGGGGGAGAGGAGAGGGAGAGGGAGTAGGACATGAAGTAGTGGTCCGAGAGCTGGAGGGGAGTGACAGAGAGGTTAGCGGTAGAACAGTGTCTAGTGAAGATAAGATCCAGCTGGTTGCCGGCCTTGTGGGTAGGAGGAGAGGGAGAGCGATAGAGGTCAAAGGAGGAGAGGAAGGAAAGCAGCGGTTCTAACTTATCAGTCTGGATGTTGAAGTCGCCGAGCATGATGAGCGCGGAGCCATCGTCATGGAAGTGCGAGACTAGTGTGTCAAGCTCCTCCAGGAACTCACCAAGAGGGCCTGGTGGGCGGTACACAACAGCAATGGTGAGCTTGACTGGATAAGTGACAGTAACAGCATGAAATTCAAAAGAGGATGGGGAGAACTGTGGAACAGAGACAAGAGAGTATTTCCATTTTGGGGAAATTAGCAGGCCAGTGCCACCACCTCGCCTCGCAGCTCTGGGAGTGTGAGAGAAGGAGTACACATCTGACAGAGCTGCGGGTGTGGTGGTGTTTTCTGGTGTGATCCAGGTCTCAGTTAGAGCAAGAAAGTTGAGGGAGAGCAAGGATGCATAGCCTGAGATGAACTCAGCTTTCGGCACTGCCGACTGGCAGTTCCAAAGCCCCCCCGACACCACTTGCTCACCATGGGCTGAGAGAGTGGGATAGATGAGGTTAGTGGGGTCACGGCGCCTGGGAGTGACCCACTGTCTACGTGACCACCGGACAGAGGAACAGACAGAAATAGGATGCAGACACATGGTAGTCAATATAAACAAATTACTGACCCGTACAAAGTACACGCTCGAGAAGTCTTTGCTTGACGAAGTCTGGCTTGAAAAGTCGCCCTGTTGCCTTTGTTCGCCCCTTTCAGTCTGGCTTGAGAAAGTCGTTTGCCTTTGTTCGCTGAAAGCTGACGCCCTTTGCCAGGCAGCAGCAGTGGTTAAGGCAGCAGCAGTGGTTAAAGACCTACTGATTGCTCATTGTCTGCCAGGAGTGTAAGCCACTCCCCCTAGCAGTTAAGAGGACAATTGACCTATTGAAGCTAAAGCACACCTCTCAGAGCAGTTCCTGATTAAAGGCACAGGAGCATCAAAGACAACAGAGCATCAAACACTTCCTGATTAGAGAATATCAGAACAGTAGAAACAACAGAATCAGCATCAGTCACTAACCCTTTTTTAAGCAGGCTTGGTACAGTTTAAGATCAATTTTAAGAAAACAATATACTTAGTCTATCCTAGCAGAATCAAGTAGTTCAGTATCCCTCCAGAGTCAAAATACACTGGAGAAAGGTTTGTGTGGTCTGAGTATATATATCCTTGAGATGTGTAAGCCACTCCCCCTAGCAGTTAAGAGGACAATTGACCTATTGAAGCTAAAGCACACCTCTCAGAGCAGTTCCTGATTAAAGGCACAGGAGCATCAAAGACAACAGAGCATCAAACACTTCCTGATTAGAGAATATCAGAACAGTAGAAACAACAGAATCAGCATCAGTCACTAACCCTTTTTTAAGCAGGCTTGGTACAGTTTAAGATCAATTTTAAGAAAAACAATATACTTAGTCTATCCTAGCAGAATCAAGTAGTTCAGTATCCCTCCAGAGTCAAAATACACTGGAGAAAGGTTTGTGTGGTCTGAGTATATATATCCTTGAGATGTGTAAGCCACTCCCCCTAGCAGTTAAGAGGACAATTGACCTATTGAAGCTAAAGCACACCTCTCAGAGCAGTTCCTGATTAAAGGCACAGGAGCATCAAAGACAACAGAGCATCAAACACTTCCTGATTAGAGAATATCAGAACAGTAGAAACAACAGAATCAGCATCAGTCACTAACCCTTTTTTAAGCAGGCTTGGTACAGTTTAAGATCAATTTTAAGAAAACAATATACTTAGTCTATCCTAGCAGAATCAAGTAGTTCAGTATCCCTCCAGAGTCAAAATACACTGGAGAAAGGTTTGTGTGGTCTGAGTATATATATCCTTGAGATGTGTAAGCCACTCCCCCTAGCAGTTAAGAGGACAATTGACCTATTGAAGCTAAAGCACACCTCTCAGAGCAGTTCCTGATTAAAGGCACAGGAGCATCAAACACAACAGAGCATCAAACACTTCCTGATTAGAGAATATCAGAACAGTAGAAACAACAGAATCAGCATCAGTCACTAACCCTTTAAGCAGGCTTGGTACAGTTTAAGATCAATTTTAAGAAAACAATATACTTAGTCTATCCTAGCAGAATCAAGTAGTTCAGTATCCCTCCAGAGTCAAAATACACTGGAGAAAGGTTTGTGTGGTCTGAGTATATATATCCTTGAGATGTGTAAGCCACTCCCCCTAGCAGTTAAGAGGACAATTGACCTATTGAAGCTAAAGCACACCTCTCAGAGCAGTTCCTGATTAAAGGCACAGGAGCATCAAACACAACAGAGCATCAAACACTTCCTGATTAGAGAATATCAGAACAGTAGAAACAACAGAATCAGCATCAGTCACTAACCCTTTTTTAAGCAGGCTTGGTACAGTTTAAGATCAATTTTAAGAAAAACAATATACTTAGTCTATCCTAGCAGAATCAAGTAGTTCAGTATCCCTCCAGAGTCAAAATACACTGGAGAAAGGTTTGTGTGGTCTGAGTATATATATCCTTGAGATGTGTAAGCCACTCCCCTAGCAGTTAAGAGGACAATTGACCTATTGAAGCTAAAGCACACCTCTCAGAGCAGTTCCTGATTAAAGGCACAGGAGCATCAAACACAACAGAGCATCAAACACTTCCTGATTAGAGAATATCAGAACAGTAGAAACAACAGAATCAGCATCAGTCACTAACCCTTTTTTAAGCAGGCTTGGTACAGTTTAAGATCAATTTTAAGAAAAACAATATACTTAGTCTATCCTAGCAGAATCAAGTAGTTCAGTATCCCTCCAGAGTCAAAATACACTGGAGAAAGGTTTGTGTGGTCTGAGTATATATATCCTTGAGATGTGTAAGCCACTCCCCCTAGCAGTTAAGAGGACAATTGACCTATTGAAGCTAAAGCACACCTCTCAGAGCAGTTCCTGATTAAAGGCACAGGAGCATCAAACACAACAGAGCATCAAACACTTCCTGATTAGAGAATATCAGAACAGTAGAAACAACAGAATCATTAAGCAGGCTTGGTACAGTTTAAGATCAATTTTAAGAAAACAATATACTTAGTCTATCCTAGCAGAATCAAGTAGTTCAGTATCCCCCAGAGTCAAAATACACTGGAGAAAGGTTTGTGTGGTCTGAGTATATATATCCTTGAGATGTGTAAGCCACTCCCCTAGCAGTTAAGAGGACAATTGACCTATTGAAGCTAAAGCACACCTCTCAGAGCAGTTCCTGATTAAAGGCACAGGAGCATCAAACACAACAGAGCATCAAACACTTCCTGATTAGAGAATATCAGAACAGTAGAATCAACAGAATCAGCATCAGTCACTAACCCTTTTTAAGCAGGCTTGGTACAGTTTAAGATCAATTTTAAGAAAACAATATACTTAGCAGTTAAGAGGACAATTGACCTATTGAAGCTAAAGCACACCTCTCAGAGCAGTTCCTGATTAAAGGCACAGGAGCATCAAACACAACAGAGCATCAAACACTTCCTGATTAGAGAATATCAGAACAGTAGAATCAACAGAATCAGCATCAGTCACTAACCCTTTTAAGCAGGCTTGGTACAGTTTAAGATCAATTTTAAGAAAACAATATACTTAGTCTATCCTAGCAGAATCAAGTAGTTCAGTATCCCTCCAGAGTCAAAATACACATGAGAAAGGTTTGTGTAGTCTGAGTATATATATCCTTGAGATGTGTAAGCCACTCCCCCTAGCAGTTAAGAGGACAATTGACCTATTGAAGCTAAAGCACACCTCTCAGAGCAGTTCCTGATTAAAGGCACAGGAGCATCAAACACAAACAGAGCATCAAACACTTCCTGATTAGAGAATATCAGAACAGTAGAATCAACAGAATCAGCATCAGTCACTAACCCTTTTTAAGCAGGCTTGGTACAGTTTAAGATCAATTTTAAGAAAACAATATACTTAGTCTATCCTAGCAGAATCAAGTAGTTCAGTATCCCTCCAGAGTCAAAATACACTGGAGAAAGGTTTGTGTGGTCTGAGTATATATATCCTTGAGATGTGTAAGCCACTCCCCCTAGCAGTTAAGAGGACAATTGACCTATTGAAGCTAAAGCACACCTCAGAGCAGTTCCTGATTAAAGGCACAGGAGCATCAAACACAACAGAGCATCAAACACTTCCTGATTAGAGAATATCAGAACAGTAGAATCAACAGAATCAGCATCAGTCACTAACCCTTTTTTAAGCAGGCTTGGTACAGTTTAAGATCAATTTTAAGAAAACAATATACTTA
>NW_026552541.1:0-564 GCF_027596085.1 Anoplopoma fimbria | reverse complement strand
TGTGTGACTGTGATGTGTGACTTTGATGTGACAGTGATGAGACTGTGAAGTGTGACTGTGATGTGTGACTGTGATGTGTGACTGTGATGTGTGACTGTGATGTGTGACTTTGATGTGACGTGTGACTGTGATGTGACTGTGATGCTGTGACTGTGATGTGTGGCTGTGATGTGTGTGGCTGTGATGTGTGACTGTGATGTGTGACTGTGATGTTTGACTGTGATGTGACTGTGATGTGACTGTGATGTGTGACTGTGATGTGTGACTTTGATGTGACTGTGATGTGTGTGATGTGTGGTGACTGTGATGTGTGACTGTGATGTGTGACTGTGATGTGACTGTGATGTGACTGTGATGTGTGGCTGTGATGTGTGGCTGTGATGTGTGACTGTGATGTGACTGTTATGTGTGGCTGTGATGTGTGGCTGTGATGTGTGACTTTGATGTGACTATAATGTGTGACTGTGATGTGTGACGTTTGACTGTGTGACTTTGATGATGTGATGTGTGACTGTGATGTGTGACTGTGTTGTGTGACTTTTTGTGACTATGATGTGTGGCTGT
>NW_026552540.1:0-466 GCF_027596085.1 Anoplopoma fimbria | reverse complement strand
TGGTGTCGCAGCTTCTTCTTCTCTTCATCTAAAGGTTAAAAGTAGAACTCTTTTCTCTGAGGGACTCCTGAAGACTCTTTGCTCTACTAGTATTATTAGTAACTAGTATTTATGTAACTTTGCTGAGACTGAACTCTCACTTCCTTTCTAAAGATCAAATAAGGACTGAAGAGTTTGAGATGTGTTCTCTAAAATCACCTGGTTCCGCTTTCTAAAGAATCAAATAACAATCTCTCTGAACTCACCTCAACTAGATGTGTGAATTTATGGGCTATTGTTTGGACTAGGTACTGTTAGAATACAATAAAACCTAATATGAAGTACTTTAACTGTGTACTTCTTGAGTTATCTAATGTAAGTCCCTTCAGAGACCAGATTCAGCCTTTTTGTCTAACTTTGAAAAATAAAAAACCTTTATTCCATAAGTAGTTTATAACCTTTTATTTTACTGGGAGCTAGAGAGAGA
>NW_026552539.1:0-4748 GCF_027596085.1 Anoplopoma fimbria | reverse complement strand
TAGAAATAAGCCTAATATTCTTAAATCTAGTCAAATTATCTTGTATTGAGCAAAAAAATCTGCCAATGGGGTAAGACAAATTTACTAGGTTAGAATTCTTAAAACAAGCAAAAATGTCTAGCCACTGAAAGATCATAATGTGCCTTAAAACTAGACAAAAAGGCTAGAATTCAAGCAAACTGAGCTTATTACAAGCAATGAAATCATATTTATTTGAGACAAAGTAACTTAAAATGAGGAATTTAGTCTCTAAATGAGCTGAAAATTAGAATTTATATCTTGAAATAAGATTAATAACTAGCATAAATAACCTTAAAATAAGCATTTTATTCTCTTAATTGAGCTGACAATTAGAATGTATATCTTGAAATAAGATTAATAACTAGCATAAATAATCCTAAAATAAGCATTTTATTCTCTTAATTGAGCTGACTTTAGGAATGAATACCTTGAATTAAGGTTAATAACTAGCCAAAAAAGTTGAAAACATGACACAATATCTTAAAACAGCACAATAAAAACAAGCTAATTCGTCTCAAATTAAGGCACCAGAAGCATCTTGTTTTTAGCATTTCTTTCTTTATTAAGAGATGTTTTAATCAACGCTTCAACGCAATTTGAACGTTTTTTCTTTCTTAACAACATGCACTGCATCCATTAATCCACTCACTGCAATGAGTACAGAACCAAGACTTTCATAGTCACAAAGACCAAATAATTTGAAAATATGCAGGTATTCAAGCAGCAGAACACAGTTAAAATAATTTAAAAAACAAAAAACACTTCCATTCCAGCTGCTGGTAAGAATATTTGAAATGACAGCAACAAACACGTTGTATCTTTCTCGAAAAGAAACCAGTGACGCACTTACTCAATGATGGACCACCAATGACATCAACAAACATGTGGCTAGAATGGGTCTGACTCTCTCAAACTGAAAAACATTTTCTTAGAGATATCAGTCAATCACTCAAGGAAGGACCTCCACTCGGCAATGGCTTTTTTGTAGGAAGCAGTTGAATCTTGGTCATGCAGGGAGTCCTGGAGAACCTCAGTTTGCAATACTGAGAGCATGGTGGAAATGGACTTTGGATAAGTGAGGTGCAGGCAATAGTAATACCCCAAGAGGTAGAGCAGGCCTTCATCCACCTTCTTCGTGTCAAAGGTTGTCACTGGTGTGTTTCCAATGGCGATCATGCAGTTGTCCTCACAGACGAGTAAAACTGGACAAGACAGGGGTCGCTTGCTCAAGTATGCATCAGGGTCCTCTGAAGCCTAGATGACAAGAGTGGAAGTTTAGGAAATCACAAGTAACACAAACTTAGTCCTGGACTGGGATACTAAAAAATGCATACTGCTCAAAACCAACATGAAAACACAAAGTTATGTTCCCTCAGTGTTTTGCTGCTAAACTGTATGTAAAATGAACAGGGACGTTAAAGGAGAATTCTGGTCGATTTCAACACGTAGCTCTGTTGTTTGTAAATAAACACAGGAACTAAACAGAGCTGAATTAGCAAAACGTGTATGCATTTCTTTTAGATCTACTGCAGTCAAGATTCACTGTGTTCACTCGGAAGGAATCACTTACATTTACATTCAGTCATTAAGCAGACGCTCTTATCCAGAGCGACTTACAGTAAGTACAGGGACATTCCCCCCAGGGCAAGTGCCTTGCCCAAAGACACAATGTCATACAGCACGTCCGGGAATCGAACCAGCAACCTTCTGATTAAAAGCCAGATTTCCTAACCGTCTGGTATTGGTATGTGTGATATCTGTAAAGCTGAACTGACTCAAAACTGATTTTATTCCTATCCAAAGAGTCTTTCTGTGAGATAAAGGACACTAACATTATACCCTGGACACTATCCATTATATCGAAAGGTTAATGAGTAACCGTGTTGAATAATCTTGATTTTTTTTCTCTCTCCCATAATCGAGCAGCCATGCGTGCATGGTAAGCATGAGTAACTGAAACAACTGAAATACTTTGTCTCACCGTAAGGACATGGAAAACAGCCTCGCTGCTTTCGCCTAGCTTCTTAGGTGGCAAAGTGCTGGATGGAAAGAGCAGTGGCAGGGCTCTGAACACAGCAGTGGCATGTTCCACTATTTCGACAGAGAGCACAACACAAGGCAGTATGAGTAACCACTCATCATGAGATCTCAAAATATAAACTTGGACAAATCAAGGTATACAGTGATCTCACCTCCATCCAACGTTTTAGGGGGTTTAATCACTTTCTTCATCGCCCCATAAAATTGGACCTTTGAATAGAAGTCTTTCCATCTATTCCGCATCTCTGAGACGTAGTGGGCATTGTTTGGCTGTAGTATCCTTTGCAACTCATCTAAGACCTGAAAGACATAAAAAAACAGGTTTAAATAATTTCCATTGCTGGTCCTGTTGATGACTGATGTCTCTTCAAGGTGAGGTGCACAGTTGAGACACTATATAAAATATAAGTATGGTTTTATATACAGTGTGATATGCAGTGTGGGTTATTGCACATCATTTGAATATTGCCCAATGATATGATATGTTAAAGGCCCTAATGGCCCCAAATCTGTACTGAAAGCTACAAAAAGGTAAAGACTGGGTACGAGGGGATTCACTTACATGATCCAAGTCTTTGAAACAAGAATATGCCTCCAGAATCTTGCTGGGTCGGTCTTGCTCCTTTAGAGTGTCAGAGGTTATAAAGAGTCTTCTCGACTCAAACTCCAAGTTCAGCAGATGGGTTACTGAAGCTTTGTTTGGCTTCTTGGACCGGCATATCTCTTGGAGTGTCTTGTAGTGCCTTGCCTGGGTTTTCTGGCTGTCCAAGACGTCACCGGAACCACCTGAAGGAAAAAAAAACAATAGAGGGTGGGGTTAGAGGTGTAAAGCAACATTAGGTTTCCAAATTAAGTAGGAGGAACATAGCAGGTAACGGGACTCAGTCATTCTCTGTAACTTGTTATCACAGTATTGCATTGTTAGAATACTAACATCCCTGGACTCATACTTTTGCAAGGCCATTTACCCATGGCCTATCATTTCTAGCAATCTCTCCCACACATCTCAGTAATCAAAAATGCATCACGACAACTTGAGGCTAGCTGTACAAAAAAAACTCATGTAAACAAAATGTATTAAGTTGAATACATACATTCATCACTGCTATCCAGGTCTTGCACTGGGGTACTGGCTCTGACTGGCGACCGATGAAGAATGACCGTAGAAGCACTCGAATCCCCGTCGTAGTCACTAGTTGATATTTCTCCACATTCCCGCCGTTGTTTCTTTGCAGGAGGATTGGCCTTCTTTGGGCTTTTTACATTTGATAACCTCTTTATCATCTTTTTGGCAACATGCTCCTGCCAGGTAAAAACAGTAAACATTCAAATATGACACATGACAATGTTTTCACTATACAAATAAAACCACAATCAAAAGGGGAGATAAAAAAATACTTACCCAGTCTTTTACCATTGGATAATACTCCACCAATCGCTTTGCCATGGCATTGACCTCTGGTTTGGTGGGGTATCTGGCATCTTCTGTGGCTCTTGCAATGGAAATCATATTACAAATAGTGTTTCTGATGAGCCGGCAGAAGAGCTCCTTGGATAAAACCACAACGCTCTCAGTCCCCATCCGTTTCTGCTCGAAGTAGGAGCGTCGCACTTGTTCAAGTTCACTGTCTGAATAAACAATGAATTCTGGGCTGGACATAACCACAAACTTAGAAATGTTGGGCTCTTCTTGTGAAGGACCACTGCCTCCAGTCGCTGATGGCTGTGGTAGTTCCACAGCAGTCTCCACCTAAAATACATTCACAATGACATATTTCATAGGATAATTTTCTGTCATAATGTATTCCCACGCAATTAGTTTTTTGCTCTGTAATATGGCCCAGCCAAAATGTAAAGCCCATACAACAGAACTGAAAAAACAAAGATCCTGCTGAATTTAGGTTAAATATGGACTTACACTATTGTTACACTGACGGGTCAAACCTTTTATTTTTTTTACCAAAGAATGAGCTTTGGCTAAAATAAATACTTTTTAAAATGAAAAGATTTGTAAATTGATGGTATCACATAGGCCTATGGATGCACTCCACTACATTTTATCATATCTAAACTTAATGTGCATAACATAGAACTGACCTTTTCATCTTTATTAACAACAAGCCATATAGCCCGCCGCCTGTGAAAGTTCTCAGGACCAGGAAACAGATCCTTGATTTCCTCTCGAGAAAGGGAAGGCAGTATGTCTTCTCCAATCTTGGCAGCTATAGAAAATACAGTTAGTGCCAAGACACTGAGCTCATCACTGACTTTATTCAGCCTTGTGTACATAAATCCTATATACGTATATGATATGTCTTCAGAAAAAAATCAGAGCAGTATACACTGTACTGCAGTATTCAACTTGCCAGCTGACATCACCGGATGGGCAGAGCTAGCTAACAATGCTAGTGCTGAATAAGTATTTAGCTGCTTGGCTCCATGACGCCGGTTAAGAAGGGCTCGTGAAACTGCTCATCCAAAGAAGGAAGGGGAACCCACTTGTCTGGCATATTAAGACATGACTAGCGAAAAATAGCCCAAACTTTCCAAGACTTTTAGCTAGTGCTAAGTTTATAGAGCTAGGAACCTAGCGAAAAATAGCCTCAACTTTCCAAGACTTTTAACGTAGCTAGGCTACGTTTATAGAGCTAGGAACCTAGCGAAAAATAGCCTCAACTTTCCTAGAC
>NW_026552538.1:0-830 GCF_027596085.1 Anoplopoma fimbria | reverse complement strand
TGATCACAGCACTAGCACACATTGCAGGATGGACAGATTATGTTTCAGATGCTACTCGCCTGGGCATGTCGGTGCTAATTGTACTCAGTCGGTCCCCATGCAGTCTGCAAATCCAAACCAGGTTTCTCACAGGTCGGAAAACTAGATAGCTCTTCTTTGGCGGAGGGCAAGGTGGAGCTAAATGGGGTTCCCTCCAGTGATGATGATAATCAGTCAGTGTTTTCTGCTGCTTGTGAGTCAGCTCCAGTAGACAGTACAGTAATTTTTCAGAACACAATGCGAGTTGGTAGAAGTGATAGTTTATTTTTCACTACTGTGTTGGCAGGTGACAGTGTGGAGATTAGGGGGATGTTGGATAGTGGGTCGATGGCCACTTCCCTGCGTGCAGATATTGTGCCAAAGTTGAGGGATGCAGGGGTGGTGAGTGGTGATCCGATATCCTCTGCAGACATTGTCCTGATTGGTTGCGGCGGGAAACAGACAGAACCAGTTGGTATTTGTGAAATGAAACTCAAAATTTTTGACTTTGACTATCTTGTCCCAGTTTTGATCGTTGATGGACAGGTGGATGAACTGATAGTTGGCACAAATCTCCTTAAGCCAATCATACGGAGATTTAAGTCTAATGAGGCTTATTGGCGCGTTTTGGGTAAACCTGATTCAGCTCAAACACAGGAGACAAGCGACTTTATTCGGTTTCTAGCCAATTTGGAAAGATGGAGGAGACGAAATTCCGGACAAGGTGGGAACGGTTAAACTGAAAAAAGCCATGACACTCGAACCCATGAGTCAACACGTTGTGTGGGGCCGCTTGCCTCCTGGGAACAAGC
>NW_026552537.1:0-8207 GCF_027596085.1 Anoplopoma fimbria | reverse complement strand
GTAACTTATACTGTGGTGGTATAATTTATTGCACATTGATTCCCTATTTAAAGTTCTATAAAAGGTTTTTGCAATTGTGCACAGTTTGTCTTTCATTTATTTAGTAAAAAAAACAAAAAAACGCGGGGGGCGGACTCGGAGGGTCTCGCCGGGTGTAATTCCATGTAGAACCGCCACTGCTGTCAATCACAATGTTGTCACCCCATAAAGCATATTCTTTATCATAGGCGTGCCTATTGTTTATTTTATTCTAAATGGAGCATTTACTAAATTAACATCATGCTGTATTGAAGAAGACTTGAAACTAGCGATTGATATCATTGTAACTGCAGGCAGTGTTTTCCTGCTCTGTGGGGTATTATATGTAATTCGGTCTTTGACCTCAAGGTGGACTCGTGTTATTTCTCGTAAATGTATCCGTGTTATTTCTTGTTCGTGGGTTTTTGTCGAGAAGCTTCGAGAAGCTAGTGTCACAGCTGCACAAGTCACGTTCTATAAACGTTCTAAGGTTTTATGTTTCAAGCAGGCACCAAGAAAGATTTAATTTAACCCCATTGGCTACAAGCAGGCAAAGTGGTTAGTGTTGTGTTTTTGTTACCTTTTGTTTGCCGTGAATGATTCGTATGCTCTTGGGTAATTGTTTGTGTGTTAAACTAATTTCATGTCTGTATTGTATTGTAGTTCTACGGTGTGATTAAACCATCAGTAAAAGGAGCCGGAGCCTCGATATTTCAATGGGCGTTACAGTAGAACACTACACTGCATCGTGAACATAGACATCATATAGGATCCTATATGATGTCTATGATCGTGAAGACTCCAAGATCGACGTCACACGGAGCTGCGCGCGGACAGAAGACGACGTCACCTCACACTGCTAGAAGGAGGTACCGCAATAAGAACTGAAGACGTTAAAGGCTAAATAAGCAAGAATGCTGAAGATCGCATCTTGAAAGTAGCACAAGTAATCTGCCATTTAAGCTGCGTTGTGGACATTTCATTTGTGTGCTGCCTTAAAGTAACAGTGGATATTTAATTTGCGGTTGGTTGTAAGAATTAGTGATGGGATTTTCAGGTCTCCTTTGCGAGATGCGGCTCTAATGGCTCTTCTTACTGTGGAGAGCCGGCTCTTTCGGCTCCCAAACGGCTCCCCATACACATGTTTTACATTATTAATTAATTAATTAATAGCTTAAACCTAATTTTATAACATTTTGTTTCATTATTGACATTGTTAAGCACTTATGAGTAAAAATGCAGCATAACAATGCTTTATGAATAAAACCTTTATTACAAAATAGCACCACTTCCAAAAAAATAACTTGAAAAAATGTAACAGTTAAATATAAATACAAACACCCACCACAATACAAAAAGTAGGCAATCAAAGCAGCTTCATAACAGAAAAGCCACAATACAAATATCAAATAAAGTGCTTTTAAATTTAAGTATAACACTATGACAAAACAAAACACAAGTTTTGAACCACTCACTCACTGTATTAAACACAGATACCCATCACAGTATGAGAAAAGTATTAAAGCAGCTTCATGCCAAAAAGGCATAATTTCAAGTATTATTTAGACCTATAGTGCTATTAAATTAAAGTATAAAACACATGTGAACAACACAAGTTTTGAACCACTATAGAGATAAGGAACTCACTGTATCACTCAAAGACTTACAGATTGGCGTTGAGAAACACCAGGTGTCTAAGCTTGGCAGGGCTGATCCTGTTCCTTCTCTCAGTTATGATCTGTCCAGTTTTGGAGAAGATCCTCTCTGATGGGACGGATGTTGCCACTATGCACAGTCTACGTGCCATCACGTAAGAGAGCTGTGGATAGATCAGTGCCTTTGTCTCCCACCACCTCAGTGGGTCGGCACTGCGCTGGAAAAGAGGCTCCTCAAGGTAGGACCTCACCTCCAGAATAGCATCAGCTGTAGGATTCCTGGTTGCAGTGTCTCCGCTTGCCCGCTCCTCAAAAAAACCTCCAAACAGCCGATGCTTGGGGCTCCTCCGGCTCATGTGCTGCTGCTCCCTCCTCTCCTCCATGACCCCCTTGCAGGTGAGATGACTGCCTATGCCTGGATGCTGCTGTGGTAATTCTTTGGAGGGCTTCGTCGACTGCTCTGTTGTCACTAAAGGCCGCCTTTTTGAAGCGGGGGTCGAGGATGGTGGTTTCGGACAGAACTGCATTGTATTCCATCCGGTGGAATTTTTTTGTCCATGCTTGAAGAGAGGGAATTCACCAGATCCTTCACGCACGCTGTGGTGACTCTGCTCTGGTGCTCTGTTGTCACCCTCTGAAGACCCCTGCACAGTATGAGCATTTTGGAGGCAGTAACATACCTGAAAAAAGAAGCATCAAAATATTATATTTTATATAATATTTATTCATTTAGGCTATTTAGCAATATTATTTTAAGCTTCACTTCTAAATTGCTTGACATAGGCTACTAATATTTTTATTTAATAATATTATTTTCAGCCACTTCTAAACCTGTTTGTCAAAAAAAATATTTAACAAATAAAAAATTACAATGATAATAACATCCTAATAAAGTTTAATAGGTCATAGTAATATTATAGTAAAGTTCAATGAGATGATGTTTGAACACTGTACCTCTCTGCGCTGATCTCCACTGTGACCTGGTCAAAGGGCTCCAGGACGCTGCAGGCCTCTTGCAGAGCCTCCCACTCCTCTTGGCTGAGAGGAGCCACAGGTGCGTTGATGACCGCCAATGTTGCGATAACCGCATCCTTAGATTCCAGGATTCGCTGGATCATATGGAATGCCGAATTCCACCGGGTGACACACTCCTGTTTGAGCTTCAGCTCTGCCATAGACATCTGCCGTCCACAGTGGGCTTTATAGCCCTCAGAGCATTTCTCACAAACAGATTTATGGTGTGAGCCAGGCATGGATGGTGTGTCCATTTCAGCAGCTGAATGCTTTTGTTATATTGGCTGCATTATCTGTGACACAACACACAACTTTGTTCTCCATCCCCCACTCTCTTGCCACTCGGTGGAGCTCTTCAGCCAGGTTTTCTGATGTGTGCCTGTCACTAAATTCAAAGCAGTCCAGTAGACATGATGCCATACTGTAATTTTCTATGAAATGGCAGGTGACGGCCATGAATGACGTGGTGGCGCGGGATGTCCAGCAGTCAGTTGTCAGGCATACAGCTGAGGCTGTCTTCACCCTCTCTTGCAGGAGGCCGTGCAGCATCATATAGGCCTGGGATGAATTTCTGTGTGAGGGTTTTTCGGCTGGGGAGGGCATACATAGGATTGAGGGCTTGGCAAAAATTCCTAAATCCAACATCCTCAACAATGGAAAAGGGTTGGTAATCTCTGGCCACCATCTTGGCCAACTCCTCGTCTATTGCTGTCTGTCTTGCTGGAGTTAAGGATTTCTGGAGGAACTGCTTCATAGAGCTCTGGGTTGTGGGTGCAGGAGGGTGGGTTGCAGGCTGGGGTGTAAAAATGGAGGCAGTTGTTGCTGATGCTGAGGGAGCAGTTGTTCTGGCAGCGAGCTGTTGCACCGCTGGCAGGAGAAAAAAATGTCCGCATGTCTGTGCAAGTGGAGCCTGCAGAGCACAAGCACAGCGACAGGGAGGCGGACTCCCCTTCTTTATGACTGCTGCGTGCGTGACTGTGCATTGAAAAACTGAAAAAAAAAACCGGCTCCCAAATAGGATTGGTCAGATGTGTGGAGCACACGCTTGACACGAGGGCAGTGGAGACATTAAGGCACCGATCCTCTGCTTTACCACAGGCAGAACGCGGTTCCAGGCATGAAAAAAAAAAAAACGTTCCCAAATAGGATCTTAAAACGTCAAAGAGTTCACGGCTCTTTGAGCCGGATCGTTCATGCGACCGACACATCACTAGTAAGAATCAAAGTGACTAAGTAGCAGTGTTGGGTATCGTTACTTTTGAAAGTAATCCGTTAGGTTACTTTGTTACTATCAATTAAAAGTAATCCGTTACGTTACTACGTTACCTATAAATAAAAGAAACGCGTTAGAGTACTCGTGCGTTACCAACAATTAAAATGCGTTTGGGGTGCGTGCGTGTCCGCCTAGCGCAACAACAACACACATCCTCCTTTAGATGCACCAACAGTGCTGACTGTTTATGAATCAATCATGAACCTATAGCATAATGACAGGAAAGACAGTCATCATATTGCACGTTTTATTTAACAGGCATTCATCCTTTGATCATTTGAACAGCTTCCATGAATAACATACTCCGGTAACAGGCAGTTATTTTAACAGAATGTAGCTTACCGTATTGGCTGCGCACAAAAGAACAGTGCGTCACACATAGCTTATCCACTTTACAAGTGCAGGCGCCCTAACAAAGTGCTTAACAGGTAGGCACCAACCTTTTAGAATTGGAAATTTAACTCAATTTAACCGTATGCGTTATTACAAAAGAACAGTGCATGGCACTAAAAACATTGAAGAACTGAAAATGTTCGTGTGACCCTATAGCCCTACATTCATAACAATCACGTAGGCTACCTTTAGCCTATTCATCACCAAAGTAATGGTTGAAACGTAGGAGAAGAAGGTGCTCAAAACGTTTGTCTGATAGTCGATTTCTTTTAGGAGTGAGAACAAGACTCCCGAGGCTGAACAGCCTCTCCACAGGCGCACTGGAGGGTGTTGGGGTGTTGAAGCGTAAAATAACGCCTTGATTGTGCACTCACAGAAATATTTAACCCTAACTTTTAAGATTTATGTAATTTAATTAATAACAAAGTTCCATTTGATTTTTTTAAATATTTTGAACATAAACCTACCTAATAAACTTTACATGATCCATATGCATCAGTGTAATAAAGCCTATTCATTTGAAATGCATATTCCTCAGGTTTATGTATTCAGTATTAATATAATTTATTGAATTTAAATGCATATTATTCAGGTTATACATTTAGAATACATTAAGTATATTTGTTTGAATTACATAGTAATTAGGTTACCTATTCAAGATAAATAAAGTGTATGTGTTTAAGATACATAACAATTAAGCTTAAATTCAATCAAAATGCATTAGATTTATGTATTTTTATGATTAATATCCATTAATATTTTTCTATTAGGTTACCTATTCCAGATGATTAATGTGTATGTTTTTGAAATACATAACAATTAAGCTTAAATTTAATCACAATGCATTATTTTTATGATTCATATTCAATGCATTTTTTCTATTAGGTTACCTATTCAAGATGATTGTGTATTTGTTTGAAATTCAACAATATCTCAATGATGCATACAATCAGACCACCTTGTTGATTCAACTAATTTATTAACGCTTCACACAGACACTGTACTCAGCAGGTAGTGTAGCTCTTCAACTGTAAGTCATCTACTGCTATAGATGGAACATGAAACAAAAAGTCGGACTCGTCTTCTCCTCCGCTGACAGGTGCGGGTGGCAGCTCCTCTGGCAGTGGATGACCCTGGGCACGACACTCGGCAGCGAGCATGCACTTCGCTGCGTCTTTTTGGCCTCATCCCTTAACCAGCGCAGTTTGAATTTAGGAATTGTCACTGCAGCCAGCAGAGCCTCTTTGCTATCCAGCGTGGATGCAAAACGTGTCTTTATGGCCTGCAAGATATTAAAATGAATTCATTTGAAACCTGTAAATCGATGTTCATTAAAGGTCATCACCATATAATACGCCTTATTGTTTCTGCATCCTGTTGGTTTTAAGCCTTCTTTTTTCTCTGTATTTCTTGATTTCTACTTATTTATTATGACATCATTTTTAGTTGTAGCCCAAGTCATCCCTTTCCATTTTTCTCTTGGGCCTACAGTTAGGCTATAAGATTATTACTATTATTATTATTATTATTATTATTATTATTATTATTATAAGGCCTATTACGAAGAAGAAGAAGAAAAACGAAGTTACCTTGACTATGACATCGGGCAGGCCAGATGTCATCCGGGAGAGGTTGGCCTTTAGATCCAGTGTTTTCGTCATCAGGGCCTCCAGTGTGGGCAGGGTAGTCCCGTAAAAACAGTTATCCTCACCAGAAATATCAGGGCCATGGCCAGCCCGGTTTGACGACTATGCAGTACTCTTTAACAAAGTGGTACTCCTTGTCAGTGATGCACCTCATGCGAAGCTACGTGCATAAGCTTTGCGGGTCAGTGATGGTGATGTCTGGATCCTACACAAGCTTCGAGAAGGAGTTCCCACCTTGTTGATGTGGAACCAGCGCCTTCCCGCTGGAATTTACCAACGGTTTCTGATGCTACTGCTGACCTGCTTGCTTTGGTCCAGAGTGCCGAACATTTAGCGGTGGCACTCCTGTACACTGCTCGTGTGTCACTGTTGGAAGACAAACGCTCTATGTCGGTGGATATGAGATTCAGCGTGTGTGAGGCGATCTCGTGATGGAGGGGAATGATCATGTCATTGGCATCACCATCGACGGACAGCACATTGTTCAGATCTTCAAATGTAACACTGTCACTCCTGTCTTCATCCTCTTCTTCTGAGTCTGAGGCCGTTTTGTGAAACACCTGGAATGCCTTGACAGAGACAGATCCATTGTGGCGACATTAGCTCACTTTCCCACCCGAGGCTACAGTGATATATGATTTTCTAAATCTCCCGGCAAATTACATCATATGTGTGCTTTTCCTCTCCCACTTCCTTCCCCATGATCCCTTTGTTTTCTCCTTCAGGTGGAGGCTGAATCAATGTGCAGTCATTATGACTCTTGTTATTAGCTGTCCATCTGATCATATTGGTGAGAGATGTATTCCAAGTATAGATTGTTTCTCTCAGTTCTTTCTCCATATCTCTCATATGTTAAACAGAAGCTTATTGCCTGAATATACCCTCTGAAACGCGTTCTATCATAACACAACTGCATTCAAGTTCTGAGAAAACACACACTCAATTTATTTTGTGCAGGTGCATCGAGCTTATATAGGCAGTCACATGACACACACACCCTGAAATGAATCATCAAGAATTGGGAGCAAATCAGTTGGCAATTCATCAATTAACACCCCCACACTTGATCACACATTATTGACAAGCATAAATCATAAAACAAAACAAAACAAAAACAAACAAACATGAAACCAACTGAACAACTTATGCCGCCAAACAGGAACATGGAAAAAGTCAGTAGCTTTGCTTTAGTAGCTGGTTTGTCATCAGGTCAGCTACCATCTGGTTTGTTGGGCAATACTCCAAACATACTTTTTTACAGTCATTAACAGTTGATCTCACAAAATGGTATTTGATATCAATATGCTTACATCGCTGTCTGCTTACTGGATTCTTGGCTAATGCAATTGTACCTTGGTTATCTTCAAAAATCTTAGGTACATCATACAGACAGTCATCAAGATGTTCAAGCAGTTGAGATAAGTAAAGACACTCTTGTGTGGTGGCGGCCAACGCCATATACTCTGCCTCACAAGTTGACAGTGCTACAGTTGGCTGCTTCTTAGTCTTCCAGGAAATCAGAGGACCATTTTCACTCAGACTAACACAATAACCAGTTGTACTGCGTCGGTCAGTTGCATCACCTGCCCAATCTGCATCACTGTAAGCAAACAACCTTAGCCCATCACATTTTCTGTAACACAACATTTTGTCATTTGTGCCCTTCAAATATTTCAGTACATGTTTAACAGTTGTCCACTGCTCTTCTGTCGGCTCACTGAAATGCTGTGACAGTTTGCTTACAACAAAACTCAGATCAGGTCTGGTGCATGAGGTTAGGTAGATAAGGCTACCCACTGCCTCTCTGTACTTTCTGGGGTCATCTAGCTTATCATCATCATCAGTGTAATACAGTTTTAGTTCACAAGGTGTCGACCTGGGTTTACAATCCTGCATATCGAACCTGTCAAGTAGCTTGTCAACATAACTCTGCTGTGACATGGTCACACATCCATTACACTGGTTAAAAGTGATACCAAGAAAATTCTTCAGTCTGCCCAAATCTTTCATCTGGAACTTAACAGCAAGCATCTCTTTAACTGCTTTTAAAGCTCTCTCATCACTGGCTGCAATAACCAGGTCATCAACCCAGATCAGTATGATCACCTTGTCATGTTCGGTTTCTCTAACATAAACACAGTAATCGGCTGGGTTCTGTACAAACATGTTTTCACATAGATAGTCATGCAACATTTTGTTCCAGTTTCG
>NW_026552536.1:0-4838 GCF_027596085.1 Anoplopoma fimbria | reverse complement strand
ATAAACCGATTTTATCGATTAACTCGAGTGTGTAGCTCACGTCGATTTGTTTAAATGAAAATCGGTTTTCTCTTCAACATCCGCCAACGCTTCCCTCTCAGCTCCCGTAGTTCGGAATGAAGCGAAAGTGATGCACAAACAAACATGGCATCGAGTCGGGAAGATTATGTTCCTAAGAAAGGCACGGTGTCATCCGTTATTTGGAATTGGTTTGCGTTCATGAGGTCAGATTTAGAGCAGACAACACCCCGCTGCAAAGTCTGTTCGAAGTCTGTTGCTAGCAAAGGCAGCAGTACGACGAATTTACTGCAGCACCTCAGGCAAAAACATCCCGCCGAATGGGAGAAATGTTGCGCGCAGCGGAATGAGGGAGACCGCGGCACCACAAGCACCACACGCACAGCTACTAAAATACAGACCACCGTCACACAAACCTTTGCCAACTGCATCCCATATGAAAAGAATTCGGCCCGCTGGAAAGCCATAACTGATGCGATCGCTATGTATATAGCAAAGGATATGGTCCCAATGTATACGGTGGAAAAGCCAGGTTTCATAAATATGCAAAAAGTTTTGGACCCCAAGTATGTGCTACCAGGCCGAAAATTTTTCTCCGACGTTGCCTTGCCCCAACTATATAATAGCACGAGACAACGGATCGCAAAGGAGTTGGAAGAGGTGTCCTTTTATTCTGCCACCACAGATTTATGGTCAAGTCGGACGATGCAACCATACATGAGTCTTACTGTGCACTTTATCACGAACGATTGGACTCTGCGAAGCATCTGCCTTCAAACGGCATACTTTCCAGAGGACCACACAGGTGAAATAATAGCCCAGGGGCTAAGAGATGCCCTAAATTCATGGAACCTTGCCGAAGACCGACTCATTTGCATGACAACTGATAGCGGCAGCAACATGATCAAAGCTCTGAAGGACAATGCGTGGCCCAACCTCCAGTGCTTTGGACACAGATTGCACAATGCTATCGGTAAGTCTAAATAATGGCTATGAATCAAGTGATATTTTTTCCATTCTCAAGACAATAAATGCATCCTGTAATTAATACATTATATCAAGCCAATATTTTTACAAAAAGTGTATTGAAATATTGCAATTCCCTCGGGATCTATCTATCTATCTAAAATATGGCTATGAATCAAGTGATATTTTTTTCTATTCTCAAGACAATTAATGCATCATCATGTAATTAATACATTATATCAAGCCAATATTTTGACCAAATGTGCATTTAAATCTTGAAGTTCGCTCTGTATGTATCTATCTATTTATCTAATAGTGTTATACATTCTGTGTGTGTGTGTGTGTGTGTGTGTGTGTGTGTGTGTGTGTGTGTGTGTGTGTGTGTGTGTGTGCGTGCGTGCGCCCTTTGTGCATGTACATTCATATTTTGCAGTAATTGTAGCAAGACAACAAGTTTGTGAATGTAGTGTTAACACTAAAATGTATTTGATTTATGCATTAATTTACTACAGAGAATGGTGTGAAGGACCCACGGATAGTTCGTGCTATCGGGGTATGCAAAAAAGGCTGTCTCTGCCTTTTCTTACAGCTGGAAAAAAAAAGAAGAGACATGACTGAAGTACAGGCAGAGCTTGGTCTACCCACTCATCAGCTGATAACGGAGTCCCCGACCAGATGGGGTTCACGCCAAAGGATGATAGAGAGATTTCTCGAACAAGAGAAGGCTGTAGTCCGTGTCCTGGGTTCGGACAAGAAAAGTCGCCATCTTGTGCCCACTTGGCAAGATCTGGATGTGTTGGAGTCAACAAATAAAGCAGTAAAATCCCTCCAAGAATTCACTGATGCACTCTCCGGGGAGTCTTATGTCAGTGTTTCCTACATTAAACCAGTGCTCCATCTGTTCAAAACCAGTCTCCTACAGCCAGAGGAGGAAGACACAGAGCTCACGAAAACAATAAAAGGAAATATCATGCAGTACCTTGACGAAAAATACAGCGACCCTGTAAAAGATGAAATCTTGGACATGTGCTCACTGGTTGACCCAAGGTTCCGCACAACCTACATTGACCCAGACAATGTGGAACAGGTCAAAAACAGAGCTCTTGCTGAGCTGATGTCTCCTGCCAACAACAGTACACCTCAGCAGCCTTGCACAGCTGTACAGGTGCGCCAAGAAGATGCACAGCCTCCACCAAAGAAGAAGATGACTTTAGCAGCCTTCTTCAAAAGAATGCAGTGTCATCTCCCAACCAGTCAGAGGAAGAAAAGATAGAGACCGAGCTGAAATCCTACTTATTGACCCCTGACGTAGACCCAGACACCAATCCTCTTGAGTGGTGGAAGCGCCACCAACCGAATTTTCCTAGACTAAGTGTCCTGGCAAAAAAATACCTCTCAATCCCAGCAACAAGTGCGCCCTCAGAGAGGGTTTTCAGTGTCGGGGGGGCCATTGTTACATGCCACCGGGCATGTCTAAAGCCAGAGGTCGTAGACAGGCTTGTCTTCCTGGCTGAAAATGTTTAACGAAGCGCATGTTCTTACTTACTTATGTTCCAACTTAAAAAGCACCTTATGCTCTCATGCACTGATTTAATGCTTTGTTGAATGTTATTTGGGCACTTTATCAGAACAACCTCTTATTATTATTAATATTTCATGTTTACAGAAATATTTTATTGTATTTTATGTTATGTTACATGTTACACTGTTTACTGCCATAATGCCTTTTTGGCTAGTTGCTCTTGATTGCACTTAAACCCCAAGGGGGGAAATCAAAATAATAAAAGGAAATATATTATTTTGGAACAACTAATTATTTGTCCTCTGCATATGATTGGGTCTGGGGGTGGGGGGGGGGGGCTAGGGTCAGAAAATCGATTTAAATCGGAAATCGGATTTTTGGTGAAGAAATCGGGGATTTTTTTTTTTAGGCAATATCGCCCAGCCCTACTACTTTCATGCCGTTTGCATTTTTCAGAGAGATGTTTCAGGTCTCTGACCCCAGTTGTTGTCCACAGAGCTTCAGTGCCACTGCCAACACTTTGAAAAAGCAAGCATGGAAAGCAATAGAGAGCATTGCTAACTCCACATCCAGCTAGCCAACTGTGTTTGGTGTAACACAAACGGGAGAAGCCTCTAGTGTAACTCCTTCCCCTGTCACTTGCCTGCTGCTGGATTTGTATATCAGGCTGCTCCGGTCCAAGCTCCTTTATTCTTTTTTTTCCTCCACCGAACGCCTCGAGAAAGGATTACTGCGTAACGAAACAACCGAATTTTCGTTTGCTGTCGCCATGTCTCCTCCTGTCTTCTCGTTGTTGTTTTTTTCTGTCTGCTCCGTGTGCGCGTGGGCGTGTCTGTCGCTCTTTGAGTGACAGGCACGGCTCCGTTGCCAGGGGAGTGACTTTGACTGACAGGTATCATGAATCAATCAGACTGGATGAAAATGAGCCCAAGCACGCTGATTGGCCAGGGGCGCAGAGAGCTGCGCCCGGAGGAGAATCTTGAAGTGACCAATTAGAGACCAGCATGAAGTCACATGGAAGCCAAAAGTTTAAGAGGCCACATACACACTCATTTGGCCGGCGCCCTCGCTATTGAAATGCATGAAACAACCCAGAATAAACCCAATATTGAATGGAAAGGCATAAAAATTTAAAAGTAAAACCCATTGTATGAGTGAACACTGAACAGACGTGGTAATTACTTTTTATTATGTAATTTATGTTTACTGTGTCTATACTTTTTCCTGAAATTTTGATGGGGGCGGCGCCCTAGCGCCCCTATTGACCGGCCGCCACTGGTCCGGACGGCATCAGCTCAAGGCTCCTCAGATCCTGCGCAGACCAGCTGTGCAGGATAGTGGAGCACATCTTTAACTTGAGCTTGAAGCTGGGGAGGGTACCACAGCTATGGAAGACGTCCTGTGTGGTACCAGTCCCAAAGACCCGGGGCCAAGGACTTCAGCAGCTTCAGGCCGGTGGCATTAACATCCCACCTGATGAAGACCCTGGAGCGGCTGGTCCTTGTGCACCTCCACCCCTGGTGATCTCATCTTTGGACCCACTTCAGTTCGCCTACCAATCTGGCATCGGGGTGGATGACGCTGTCATCTACCTGCTACAAAGATGCCTTTCTCACCTGGAAAAGCTGGAAGCACTGTGAGAGTCATGTTCTTCGACTTCTCCAGTGCCTTCAACACCATCTAGCCTTTGCTTCTGAGGGACAAGCTGGAGCAGACCGGGGTGACCACCACCACTGCGTGGATCCTGGACTACCTCACCAACCGTCCACAGTATGTGAGGATAAGGAGTGTGAGTCAGATCGGGTGTCCTGCAGCACGGGGGCCCCACAAGGAACCGTTCTGGCTCCATTCCTTTTCTCCATCTATACATTGGACTTCAAATACAACTCTGCTACCTGCCACCTGCAAAAGTTCTCTGACGACTTGCATCGTCGGCCTCATCTCTGCCGGCGATGAGAGGGAATACAGAGAACTGAACCAGGACTTCGTAGGATGGTGCCGGCGGAACCGCCTCCAGATCAACTCTGGTAAGAGCTGGTGGTGGACTTCCACCGGGGTAAACACTGTCCTCCGGAACCAGTGAACATCCAGGGAAAGGACATTGAGATTGTGCAATCTTATAAGTACCTGGGTGTTCACTTGAACAATAAACTGGACTGGACTAATCATACAAATTCACTGTATAAAGGGTCAGAGCAGACTCTATCTGCTGAGGGAGACTGAGGTCCTTTGGAGTGCAGGGAGCACTCCTGAGGACCTTTTCAACTCTGTGGTGGCATCAGCCATTTTTTATGCAGTGGTCTGCTGGAGCAGCAGCATTTCAGCAGCCGAC
>NW_026552535.1:0-2252 GCF_027596085.1 Anoplopoma fimbria | reverse complement strand
GAAGCAGTTGTGTATTGTGAATATCTATGCCTCAACTAGCTGGATATAGATGGGAGAGTTCTATGTTTTGTTGAGCTTTACCAGTAAATAAATCGCATATTGACATGTAGCCCTAACAATCATATCAACATACAACTCTCTCCCAGTCAAAAAACTAGGATGCTTAAACTCAAACTTTTGATGTCATAGGGTATACAGTGCAGAACTGCTCCATAGACAATGAACTGGGAAAGATGTTATAGATGGAGCTGAGAGCACCCAGAATGTTCAGAGTATATAGGTACATTTGCGTTTCTGAGAACACTACAATATAATAAAGCTCATTTGGATACAACATAAAGCAATAAGCCAAATGAGGCTGTGGTTTACAGTGAACAGCTATGGGGTGTTTTTAGGCACGACGCAGAGTGGAAAGACGATTACTAAGTATAACCTGCAATTTTTATAAACATACAGGCACAAAAGATTCAATTATTTATTCAAAAACAAATAATCATTCTTCGGCAAAGGAATATCAACGACACTTAGAAGAGCCATAGCCAACACACAGAGGCAGTGGATATCATGCTGAAAGACTGGGGAGATGGCAGGGTTGGCGTCAGAACATACCTAACCGGAGCACATTCGGGTAACCGCGAGGGTGGCACACAATTCAGTCAGAGAACTCGATCTATGATGTACCAAATGCTAAATAAGTTTGCCGTCAGTAATCAACCCACCAGCCCAGCACAAATTTCAAAACATGCTTCAATATCTCTTTCTTCAACACACACAGCACAAAATATAGCCTATGTGCAAGCCACGTCTTTCTCTCTCTCTCTCACCGTCTCTCTCTCACACACACACACACACACACACACACACACACACACACACACACACACACACACACACACACACACACACACACATCTTTGAAACAGACTACACCACCTCTTCCCGAATAAATTCAGATGGACCAAAAAAACATTAAACATTTTGCATAACAATAACAATAAACTGAACTAAACGCATGGCTTACCTTAAGAAGAGTTGCAGGCGGCGAGTGTCTCCCAATGCTAGCTGAACCAATGAAACTGTGCCACATTTCTAGACTGCCACAAAAGCCACATTTTTCACACTACAGAGACAATTTTCACATGATATGTTCATCAAGTCAAGAAGAGAATAAAGGTGAGAAAAGCCACGGGTCCGGACGGCATCAGCTCAAGGCTCCTCAGATCCTGCGCAGACCAGCTGTGCAGGATAGTGGAGCACATCTTTAACTTGAGCTTGAAGCTGGGGAGGGTACCACAGCTATGGAAGACGTCCTGTGTGGTACCAGTCCCAAAGACCCCGGGGGCCAAGGACTTCAGCAGCTTCAGGCCGGTGGCATTAACATCCCACCTGATGAAGACCCTGGAGCGGCTGGTCCTTGTGCACCTCCACCCCCTGGTGATCTCATCTTTGGACCCACTTCAGTTCGCCTACCAATCTGGCATCGGGGTGGATGACGCTGTCATCTACCTGCTACAAAGATGCCTTTCTCACCTGGAAAAAGCTGGAAGCACTGTGAGAGTCATGTTCTTCGACTTCTCCAGTGCCTTCAACACCATCTAGCCTTTGCTTCTGAGGGACAAGCTGGAGCAGACCGGGGTGGACCACCACCTCACTGCGTGGATCCTGGACTACCTCACCAACCGTCCACAGTATGTGAGGATAAGGGAGTGTGAGTCAGATCGGGTGTCCTGCAGCACGGGGCCCCACAAGGAACCGTTCTGGCTCCATTCCTCTTCTCCATCTATACATTGGACTTCAAATACAACTCTGCTACCTGCCACCTGCAAAAGTTCTCTGACGACTCTGCAATCGTCGGCCTCATCTCTGCCGGCGATGAGAGGGAATACAGAGAACTGAACCAGGACTTCGTAGGATGGTGCCGGCGGAACCGCCTCCAGATCAACTCTGGTAAGAGCTGGTGGTGGACTTCCACCGGGGTAAACACTGTCCTCCGGAACCAGTGAACATCCAGGGAAAGGACATTGAGATTGTGCAATCTTATAAGTACCTGGGTGTTCACTTGAACAATAAACTGGACTGGACTAATCATACAAATTCACTGTATAAAAAGGGTCAGAGCAGACTCTATCTGCTGAGGAGACTGAGGTCCTTGGAGTGCAGGGAGCTCTCCTGAGGACCTTTTTCAACTCTGTAGGCATCAGCCATTTTTTATGCAGTGGTTCGCTGGGAGCAGCAGCATTTCAGCAGCCGAC
>NW_026552534.1:0-743 GCF_027596085.1 Anoplopoma fimbria | reverse complement strand
CTCGGCTTAAACAGGTTGAATTAAAATGAGTTCTGGTCAAAATGTTGCTGCATTATCTTCATGTTTAAATCATGAACATAAATCTTTTAGAGCTTTCTGTGTAAAGCTTTCTGTTACAGACTGTGAGGGAACAAACACACAGTTGAACATCAGCTCCTCATATTCCACTGGATGTGGAGCTTTCTGTGTGACAGGAGGAAGAAGGCTCCATTCCCCAAACTGATACAAACATATAGTAAATTAATATTATTTTACACTCTCACTAAAGTTTTAGGTTTCAGAATATCCCTTTTAAGGGTCTGAGTGTCTTTATTCTGTCATCACTGTGTATCATAGATTTATGCTAAATGAAATCAAACATGACTAAATGTATGTCTGTGAATGAGCACTGATAACATGATGTAAGCTGAATGTGAGTGAGTCACAGGGTAGAAAACATCCCTGTCCTCTCTGTGACCCCCATGTGACGGAGAAGACGAGAGGCAGTCAAAGTGTGTGTCTATATGTTATGTTGTTATTTGATGGCGCCCTTACTCCCTGTATTAAGGTACCAGACTTATTGTTCTACTGAGCGTCATACGGTACGTTCTGGTGTGACGTCATCACGCTCTGCGTACAGTCGCCTGTGTTCGCCTCTCTAAGAGAAAATAAATGTGCCAGTTTAAAGGCTAAAGAGAGAGAAGTCTTGCTTCATCTCCACACGATGGAAAGTATAATATTGCGCACCCATCCCATAATGCTCA
>NW_026552533.1:0-2030 GCF_027596085.1 Anoplopoma fimbria | reverse complement strand
AAATACCATATACCATATACCAAATACTCATATACCAAATACCATATACCAAATACCATATACCATATACCAAATACCATATACCAAATACCATATACCATATACCATATACAAAATACCATATACCATATACCATATACCATATACCATATACCATATACCAAATACCATATACCATTTTCCAAATACCATATACCATATACCATATACCAAATACCATATACCATATACCATATACCAAATACCATATACCATATACCATAATACCAAATACCATATACCAAATACCATATACCATATACCAAATACCATATACCATATACCAAATACCATATACCATATACCATATACCATATACCATATACCATATACCATATACCATATACCATATACCATATACCATATACCATATACCATATACCATATACCAAATACCATATACCATATACCATATACCAAATACCAAATACCATATTCCAAATACAAAATACCATATACCATATACCATATACCATATACCATATACCATATACCAAATACCATATACCATATACCATATACCATATACCATATACCATATACCAAATACCATATACCAAATACCATATACCATATACCAAATACCATATACCATATACCATATACCATATACCATATACCAAATACCATATACCATATACCATATACCATATACCAAATACCATATACCATATACCATATACCATATACCAAATACCATATACCATATACCAAATACCATATACCAAATACCATATACCATATACTATATACCAAATACCATATACCATATACCAAATACCATATACCATATACCATATACCAATTACCATATACCATATACCATATACCAAATACCAAATACCATATACCATATACCATATACCATATACCATATACCATATACCAAATACCATATACCATATACCAAATACCATATACCATATACCATATACCATATACTATATACCATATACCATATACCATATACCATATACCATATACCAAATACCATATACCATATACCATATACCAAATACCATATACCATATACCAAATACCATATACCATATACCATATACCATATACCATATACCATATACCATATACCAAATACCATATACCATATACCATATACCATATACTATATACCATATACCATATACCATATACCATACCAAATACCATATACCATATACCATATACCATATACCATATACCAAATACCATATACCATATACCATATACCAAATACCATATACCATATACCATATACCATATACCATATACCAAATACCATATACCATATACCAAATACCATATACCAATATACCATATACCATATACCATATACCAAATACCATATACCATATACCATATACCAATATACCATATACCATATACCATATACCAAATACCATATACCATATACCAAATACCATATACCATATACCAAATACCATATACCATATACCAAATACCATATACCATATACCATATACCAAATACCATATACCATATACCATATACCATATACCAAATACTATATACCATATACCATATACCATATACCATATACCATATACTATTATATACCAAATACCATATACCATATACCATATACCAAATACCATATACCATATACCATATACCATATACCATAATACCATATACCATATACCATATACCATATACCATATACCATATACCAAATACCATATACCAAATACCATATACCATATACCATATACCAAATACCATATACCAAAATATACCAAATACCATATACCATATACCAAATACCATATACCATATACCATATTCCAAATACCATATACCAAATACCATATACCATATACCATATACCAAATACCATATACCATATACCATATTCCAAATACCATATACCATATACCATATACCATATACCATATACCAAATACCATATACCATATACCATATACCATATACCAAATACTATATACCATATACCAAATACTATATACCATATA
>NW_026552532.1:0-8929 GCF_027596085.1 Anoplopoma fimbria | reverse complement strand
TGACTTTTTCGACATGCTAAACTATGATTTTTTCAGGAATTTTTTCGACATGCTAAACTATGACTTTTTTTGGACTTTTTTCGGCATGCTATACTATGACTTTTTTATGACTTCTTTCAACGTGCTGTATTACTTTTTAATGACTTTTTTCGACATGCTATACTATCACTTTTTTATGACTTTTTCAACGTGCCATACTTTGACTTTTTTAACACTATAAACTATGACTTTTTTATGACTTCTTTCGACATGCTAAACTATGACTTTTTTATGACTTGTTTCGACATGCTAAACTATGACTTTTTCGACTTTCTTAACTATGAATTTTTCATGACTTTTTCTGACATGCTAAACTCTGATTTTGTCATGACTTTTTCGACGTTCTAAACTATGACATTTTTATGACATCTTTTGACATGTTAAACTATGATTTTAGCTTGACTTTTTCGACATGCCAAACTATGACTTTTTCATGACTTTTTTCGACATGCTATATTATGACTTTTTCAACATGCTTAACCATGACTTTTTCATGACTTTTTTCGACACGCTAAACTATGACTTTTTTATGACTTTTTTCGGCATGCTATATTACAACGTTTTTATGACTTTGTCATCATGCTATACGATTACTTTTTTATTACTTCTTTCGACATGCTAAACTATGACTTTTTCGACTTTCTAAACTATGAATTTTTCATGACTTTTTTCCGACATTCTAAACTATGATTTTTTCATGACTTTTTCGACATGCTGAATTATGATTTGTTTTTTTTTCAACATGCTTTTTTTTTCAACATGCTAAACTATGATTTTTTTTATGACTTTTTCGACACGCTAAACTACGACTTTTTTGATGACTTTTTTGGCATGCTATACTATGATTTCTTTGTGACTTTATCAACATGCTAAACTATGATTTTTTTATGACTTTTTTCGACATGCTATTTCATGACTTTTCGACATGGTACATTATGACTTTTTTCGACATGCTATACTATGATTTCTTTATGACTTTATCAACATGCTAAACTATGATTTTTTTTTATGACTTTTTTCGACATGCTATTTCATGACTTTTCGACATGGTACATTATGACTTTTTTCGACATGCTAAACTATGATTTTTTCATGACTTTTTTGACATTCTAAACTATGACATTTTTATGACATTTTTCGACATGCTAAACTATGATTTTGTCGTGACTTTTTCAACATGCTAAACTATGATTTTTTCATGACTTTTTCGACATGCTGTTATTATTTTTTATGACTTTTTTCGACATGCTAAACTATGATTTCTTTATGACTTTTTTCAACATGCTATACTATGATTTATTCATGACTTCTTTCGACACGCTAAACTCTGACTTTTTTTATGACATTTTTGGCATGCTATACTATGATTTTTTCATGACTTTTTCAACATGCTAAACTATGATTTTTTTATGACTTTTTCGACATGCTAAACTATGATTTTTTTTTATGACTTTTTTTGCATGCTATACTATAACTTCTTTATGACTTTTTCGACATGCTAAACTATGATTTTTTTTACTTTTTTCAACACGCTAAACTCTGACTTTTTCATGCCTTTTTCGACATGCTATTTCATGACTTTTTTCGACATGGTACATTATGACTTTTTCGACCTGCTAAACTATGATCTTTTTATGACTTTTTCAACATGCTAAACTATGATTTTGTCATGACTTTTTCGACATGCTAAACCATGATTTTTTTATGACTTTTTTCAACACGCTAAACTCTGACTTTTTTTTATGACATTCTTGGCATGCTAAACTATGATTTTTTTATGACTTTTTCGACATGCTAAACTATGATTTTTTTATGACTTTTTTCAACACGCTAAACTCTGACTTTTTTATGACATTCTTGGCATGCTAAACTAGGATTTTTTTTTTGACTCTTTTCGACATGCTAAACTATGATTTTGTTTTTTATTTTTGACATGCTAAACTATGATTTTTTTGACTTTTTTCAACATGCTAAACTCTGTCTTTTTTCATGACTTTTTTATGACTTTGCCATCATGATATACTATAACTTTTTTATGACTTTTTTCAACATGCTATACTATGACATTTTTATAACATTTTTTGACATACTAAACTTTGAATTTTTATGACTTTTTCGACATGCTAAACTATGACTTTTTCATGACTTTTTTCGACATGCTAAACTATGATTTTTTTGACTTTTTTGCTAAACTATGCTTTTTTCGACATGCTAAACTATGACTTTTTTATGACTTTTTCGACATGCTAAACTATGATTTTTTATGACTTTTTAACATGCTAAACTATGATTTTTTTATGACTTTTTTCGACATGCTAAACTATGATTTTTTTTTGACATTTTTGATTTTTTTCATGACTTTTTGGCATGCTATAACTATGACTTTTTTGACTTTGACTTTTTTTTTTTATGACATGCTAAACTATGATTTTTTTATGACTTTTTTGACATGCTATATGATTTTTTTATGACTTTTTTCGACATGCTAAACTATGACTTTTTTATGACTTTTTTGACATGCTATACTATGACTTTTTTATGACTTTTTTGACATGCTATACTATGACTTTTTTATGACTTTTTTGACATGCTAAACTGACTTTTTTATGACTTTTTCGACATGCTATACTATGACTTTTTTTATGACTTTTTTTGATATACTATGACTTTTTTATGACTTTTTTCGACATGCTAAACTATGATTTTTTATGACTTTTTTCAACATGCTATATTATGACTTTTTTATGACTTTTTCGACATTCTAAACTATGATTTTTTTATGACTTTTTTCGACATGCTATACTATGACTTTTTATGACTTTTTTTTTCGACATGCTAAACTATGATTGACTTTTTTTTATGACTTTTTCGACATGCTAATTGATTTTTTTATGACTTTTTCGGGCTATACTTTTTTGACATGAAACTTTTTTTTTATGACTTTTTCGACATGCTAATTATATGATTTTTTTATGACTTTTTTTGACATGCTATACTCTGAACCAAGAGCTGTGTTTCTTGAATCCCTAACAATGACTTTTTTCCGACATGCTAACTATGACATTTTTTGACTTTTTTTTTCGACATGCTAAACTATGAATTTTTATGACATTTTTCGACATGCTAAACTATGATTTTTTTATGACTTTTTTGACATGCTAAACTATGACTTTTTTATGACTTTTTTCGACATGCTAAACTATGATTTTTTTCATGACTTTTTCGACATGCTAAACTATGATTTTTTTATGACTTTTTCAACATGCTAAACTATGATTTTTTCATGACTTTTTCGACATGCTAAACTATGATTTTTTTTTGACTTTTTTCGACATGCTAAACTATGACTTTTTTCATGACTTTTTTGACATTATACTATGACTTTTTCATGACTTTTTCGACATGCTATACTATGATTTTTTTTTTTTTTTCGACATGCTAAACTATGACTTTTTTATGACTTTTTTCGACATGCTATACTATGATTTTTTATGACTTTTTCAACATGCTAAACTATGACTTTTTTCATGACTTTTTTTTTCAACATGCTAAACTATTACTTTTTTATGACTTTTTCGACATGCTAAACTATGATTTTTTTGACTTTTTTTTTAACACTTTTCGACATGCTAAACTATGACTTTTTTATGACATTTTTATGACTTTTTTTTTCATGACATGCTAAACTATGACTTTTTTATGACTTTTTCGACATGACTTTTTCGACATGCTAAACTATGACTTTTTCATGACTTTTTCGACATGCTAAACTTTTTTCATGACTTTTTTTATGACTTTTTTGACATGCTAAACTATGACTTTTTTTATTTTTTCGACATGCTAAACTATGACTTTTTTATGACTTTTTTCGACATGCTAAACTATGATTTTTTCATGACTTTTTTTCGACATGCTAAACTATGACTTTTTTTTCGACATGACTTTTTTTCGACATGCTAAACTATGATTTTTTTTTCATGACTTTTTTCGACATGCTAAACTATGACTTTTTTCATGACTTTTTTCGACATGCTAAATTATGATTTTTTTTTATGACTTTTTCGACATGCTAAACTATGACTTTTTTTTTGACTTTTTTGACATGCTTTTTTTTCATGACTTTTTTCGACATGCTAAACTGATTTTTTTTTGACTTTTTCGACATGCTAAACTATGATGACTTTTTCATGACTTTTTTCGACATGCTAAACTATGACTTTTTTCATGACTTTTTTGGCATGCTATAACTATGACTTTTTTGTGACTTTTTCGACATGCTAAACTATGACTTTTTTCAACATTCTATGACTTTTTTTTTCAACACGCTAAACTATGACTTTTTTATGACTTTTTCGACATGCTAAACTATGATTTTTTATGACTTTTTCGACATGCTAAACTATGATTTTTTATGACTTTTTTGACATGCTAAACTATGAATTTTTTATGACTTTTTCGACATGCTATACTATGACTTTTTTATGACTTTTTCAACGTGCTATATTACTTTTTTATGACTTTTTCGACATGCTATACTATTACTTTTTCATGACTTTTTCGACATGCTAAACTATGATTTGACTTTTTTTCGACACATGCTAAACTATGACTTTTTCATGACTTTTTTATAGACATGCTAAACTATGAATTTTTTATGACTTTTTACGACATGCTAAACTATGATGTTCACTTTTTTTCACAATGGGTTTTTTTTAAATTTTTATGACTTTTTCAACATGCTATATTGACTTTTTTCATGACATTTTCAACATGCTAAACTATGATTTTTATGACTTTTTTGGCATGCTAAACTATGATTTTTTGACTTTTTTCGACATGCTAAAACTATGATTTTTTTATGACTTTTTTCGACATGCTAAACTATGACTTTTTTTATGACTTTTTTGAATTTTTCATGACTTCTTTTTCGACATGCTATTTTCATTTTTTTTATGACTTTTTTCACATGCTATACTAAAATGACTTTTTTTCATGACTTTTTTCAACATACTAAACTATGATTTTTTTATGACTTTTTCACATGCTAAACTATGACTTTTTTATGACTTTTTTTTCGACATGCTAAACTATGATTTTTTTATGACTTTTTCGACATGCTAAACTATGACTTTTTTATGACTTTTTCGACATGCTAAACTATGATTTTTTATGACTTTTTCGATGCTATATTATGACTTTTTTATTTTTTTGACATGCTAAACTATGATTTTTTTTATGACTTTTTTTGATATGCTAAACTATGATTTTTTATGACTTTTTGACATGCTAAACTTTTTTTGTTTTTCCAGCAACATTTTTTAGGATGCTAAACTATGACTTTTTTATGACTTTTTCGACATGTTAAACTATGACTTTTTTTTTTTGACATGTGACTTTTTTTTGACATTCTAAACTATGACAGTTTTTTCAACATGCTATACTGGACTTTTTTGACAATTTCTCTATTGATTTTTTTATGACTTTTTTTGATAAACTATTACTTTTCATGACTTTTTTCACATGCTAAACTATGATTTTTTTATGACTTTTTTCAACATGCTAAATGATTTTTTCATGACTTTTTTGACATTCTAAACTATGATTTTTTAAACATGACTTTTTTCGACATGCTGAACTTATGATTTTTTTATGACTTTTTTTATACATGATTTACAATGATACTATGACAAAAAAACTATGACATTTTTTTATGACTTTTTTTCACATGCTAAACTATGAAATTTTTATGACTTTTTTGGCATGCTATATTACCATGATTTTTTCATGACTTTTTCAACATGCTATATTTTTATGATTTTTTTTTTATGACTTTTTTCATGGATGCTAAACTATGACTTTTTTATGACTTTTTTCGACATGCTAAACTATGACATTTTTATTTTTTTGACAAAAACTGACCAAAATGACTTTTTCGATGCTAAACTATGACTTTTTATGACTTTTTTCAACATGCTAAATTTATGAATTTTTCAATGTAAACTATGATTTTTTTTTTTCGACATGCTAAACTATGATTTTTTATGACTTTTTTGATACTATGACTTTTTTATGACTTTTTTCATGCTAAACTATGATGGTTTATAGACTTTTTTTTGACGGTCATGCTATAATATGACTTTTTTATGACTTTTTCGACATGCTATACTATGACCCTTTTATAACAACTATATCCTTTTTTTATGACTTTTTTCGACATGCTAAACTATGATGACTTTTTTCGACATGCATAATTTTTTATGACTTTTTCGACATGCTAAACTATGACTTTTTTATGACTGACATTTTTTTTTATGACATGCTAAACTATGATTTTTTTATGACTTTTTTTCATCATACTAAACTATCATTTTTTTATGACTTTTTTCAAAGTACTATATTATTACTTTTTTCATGACTTTTTTCGACATGCTATATGACTTTTTTCGAAACTATGATTTTTTTTTTATGACTTTTTCGACGTGCTAAACTATGATTTTTTTATGACTTTTTCGACATGCTAAACTATGAACATTATTATGACTTTTTCACATGCTAAACTATGACTTTTTTTTTATGACTTTTTTCGACATGCTAATTATGATTTTTTTATGACTTTTCTAGACATACTAAACTATGATCTTTTATGACTTTTTTCAGCATTCTAAACTACGACTTTTATAATTTTTTTCGATATGCTATACTATCACTTTTTTATGACTTTTTCAACATGGTATATTACTTTTTTATGACTTTTTTTGACATACTAAACTATGATTTTTTTATGACTTTTTTCGACATGCTATGTTATTACTTTTTAATGACTTTTTTCGTCATGCTATACTATAACTTTTTTATGACTTTTTCGAAATGCTAAACTATGATTTTTTATGACTTTTTCGACTTGATAAACTATTACTTTTCATGACTTTTTTCGACATCATGAACTATGATTTTTTGTTTTTTTTCATGACTTTTTTCGACTATTTTTTTTCAAACCATGACTTTTTTCGACATGCTAAACTTTCATGACTTTATCGACATGCTATATTCTGACTTTTTTCGGCATGCTAAACTATGACTTTCTCAACATGCTAAACTATGACTTTTATAATTTTTTTATGACATTTTTCGACCTCCTATATTAAGACTTTTTTAGACTTACTATATAATGACTTTTTTCGAAATGCTGACTTATGAATTTTTTTTTATAACTTTTTCGACTTCATAAACTTATTTTTCTTGACTTTTTTGAAATGCAATACTATGGTAAACTGTGTATTAATGAACATTATCGAGTTTCGAGACTATATCCTGCAGAAATATGTTTTAGGAGGCTTAAAGTCATAAATAGCAATTTTTTGGCAGTTATGTAGAGTTAACTACAGGTAAACTGTGTATTAATGAACATTATCGAGTTTCCTAAATCCTGCAGAAATGTCTTTTGGAGCCTTAAAGTGATAAATACCAGCTTTTGGCAGAAATATAGGCGTAAACTGTGTATTAATGAACATTATCGAGTTTCGAGACTATATCCTTCGTATTGGGCTTAAAGTGACAAATAGCAGCTTTTGGCAGTAATGTCGCGTAAACTGGAGGTAAACTGTGTATTAATGAACATTATCGAGTTTCGAGACTATATCCTGCAGAAATGTGTTTTAGGAGCATAAAAGTGATAAATAAGCTTTTGGCAGTTATGTAGCGTTAACTACAGGTAAACTGTGTATTAATGAACATTATCGAAATTTCGAGACTATATCCTTCAGTTTTGTTTTTGGCTTAAAGTGACAAATAGCAGTTTTTGGCAGTACTGGAGGTAAACTGTGTATTAATGAACATTACCCAAATTTCGAGAAATATCCTGCAGAAATGTGTTTTGGGAGGCTTATAGTTTTGGCAAATATGGCTAAACTGTGTATTAATGAACATTATCGAGTTTCGAGACTATATCCTTCGTAAAAGTGACAAATAGCAGCTTTTGGCAAAGTGATAAATAGCAGCTTTTGGCAGTAATGTGGCGTAAACTGCAGGTAAACTGTGTATTAATGAACATTACCCAAATTTCAGTAAATATCCTGCAGAAATGTGTTTTGGGAGGCTTAAAGTGATAAATAGCAGCTTTTGGCAGTAATATGGCGTTAACGTAAACTGTATATTAATGAACATTATCGAGTTTCGAGACTATATCCTTCGTTTTTGGCTTAAAGTGACAAATAGCAGCTTTTGGCAGTAATGTCGCGTAAACTGGAGGTAAACTGTGTATTAATGAACATTATCGAGTTTCGAGACTATATCCTGCAGAAATGTGTTTTAGGAGGCTTAAAGTGATAAATAGCAGCTTTTGGCAGTAATATGGCGTAAACTGTGTATTAATGAACATTATCGAGTTTCGAGACTATATCCTGCAGAAATGTTTTTAGGAGGCTTAAAGTGATAAATAGCAGCTTTTGGCAGTAATGTCGTTTCGTAAACTGGAGGTAAACTGTGTATTAATGAACATTATCGAGTTTCGAGACTATATCCTGCAGAAATGTGTTTTAGGAGGCTTAAAGTGATAAATAGCAGCTTTTGGCAGTTATGTAGCGTTAACTACAGGTAAACTGTGTATTAATGAACATTATCGAGTTTCAAGACTATATCCTGCAGAAATGTCTTTTCGGAGCCTTAAAGTGATAAATAGCAGCTTTTGGCAGAAATATGGCGTAAACTGTGTATTAATGAACATTATCGAAGTTTCAGACTATATCCTTCGTATTGGGCTTAAATAGGAGGCTTAAAGTGATAAATAGCAGCTTTTGGCAGTTATGTAGTTAACTACAGGTAAACTGTGTATTAATGAACATTATCGAGTTTCGGGACTATATCCTGCAGAAATGTCTTTCGGAGCCTTAAA